>NC_041389.1:175873329-175884480 GCF_002162155.2 Triticum dicoccoides | reverse complement strand
GGCGGCGGGAGCGACGACGCGGACAGGTGGCGGGCTCCCAATGGCTGCGGGTGGCGGCGCAGTTTCGTCCGGGAGGAAACGGACATGTCCGGCGTGGTGGGAGGAGAAAGACTGCTAGGGTTTGCACCGCGAATTTCGGAGGGGGAGGTGTATATATAGGTAGAGGGAGCTAGGAGAGTCCAAATGAGGAGCGGTTTTCGGCCACGCGATCGTGATCGAACGACCGAGAGCATGGAGGGAAGTTAAATGGGTTTTGGGCCACTTTGGAAGGGGTGTTGGGCTGCAACTCAAAGAGGCTTTAACGGTTACCCGGTTAACCGTTGGAGTATCAAACGACCTCCAAATGGCACGAAACTTGACAGGCGGTCTACCGGTGCTATACCAAGGCCGCTTGGCAAACCTCGGGCCATTCCGAGAAAGTTTAACACCCGCACAAGAGAAGAGGCAAAAAGGGAACACCGGATGACATAGGAGTGACGGATTGCAAAATGGACAACGGGGAAAATGCTTGGATGCATGAGATGAACACGTATGCAAAAAGAGATGCACATGATGACATGATAAAATTGCAACACGCAAGCAAATGACATGGCAACAACGACGACTAACTGGCAGACACCTGGCGCATCGAATCCGGGGCGTTACAGACGTTCTTTAGCATTGATATTTTGAAAGACATGATTGTTTGTTGGGATGCCTGAGTATTTATGTCTTTATGTCATATTATGGACTATTGCTTTGAATCATTCGAATCTTAATATTCATGCCACAAAAGAGAGATTACATGATGAATATGATAGGTAGCATTCCACATCAAAAATGTTGTTTTTATCATTTACCTACTCGAGGACGAGCAGGAATTAAGCTTGGGGATGCTTGATACGTCTCCAACGTATCTATAATTTTTTTGTTCCATGCTATTATAGTATCAATCTTGGATGCTTATTATGCTATTATATATCATTTTTTGGGGCTAACCTATTAACCTAGTGCCCAGTGCCAGTTGTTGTTTTTTTGCTTGTTTTGGCTTTTCAGGAAATCAATATCAAACATAGTCCAAACGGAGAAAAATCTTTGGATTAATTTTTCTGGACCAGAAGGGACCCTAGAAGGTTCGGGAGAAGACCTGATGAGCCACGAGGGAGCGACAAGCTTCGAAGGCGCCCCCTCCCCAGGCTTGTGGGCCCCTCGTGTCACCTCTTGACCTAATTCCGCCTCTATAAATTCCCAAATATTCCCCATACATCAGAGATCCACCCGAAATACTTTTTCCGCCGCCGCAAGTTTCTATTTTTGTGAGATCCCATCTTGAGGCCTTCTCCGGTACTCTGCTGGAGGGGGAATCGACCATGGTGGGGCTCTACATCAACCTTGCTGCCCTTCTAATAATGTGTGAGTAGTTTGCCATAGACCTACGGGTCCATAGCTAGTAGCTCGATGGCTTCTTCTCTCTCTCTTTGATCTTCAATACAATGTTCGCCTCGATGTTCTTGGAGATCTATTCGATGTAATCCCTTTTTGTGGTGTGTTTGGGGATCCGATGAATTGTGGGTTTATGATCGGATTATCCATGAATACTATTTGAGTCTTCTCTGAACTCTTTTATGCATGATTATCATAGCTTTGTATTTTCTCTCCGATTTATTGATTTGGTTTGGCAAACTAGATAGATTTATCTTGCAATGGGAGAGGTGCTTTGTGATGGGTTCAATCTTGCGGTGATCTATATCCCAGTGACAGAAGGTGGAAAGACATATATTTATATTGTTGCCATTAAGGGTAAAATGATGGGTTTTATTCATATTGATTGAGTTTACTGTGTCTACATCATGTAATCTTGCTTAAGGTGTTACTCCATTCTTTATGAACTTAATACTCTATATCCATGTTGGATAGTGGTCGATGTGTGGAGTACTAGTAGTAGATGCAGGCAGGAGTCGGTCTACTTGTTTCGGACATGATGCCTATTATACATGATCATTCCCTTGGATATCGTCATGATTATTTGCTTTTCTATCAATTGTCCAACAGTAATTTGTTCACCCACTGTATGCTATTTTCAAGAGAGAAACCTCTAGTGAAAACTATGCCCCGGGGTCTATTTTAATCACGTATAAAAATCCAAAAATACCTCGCTGCAATTTATTCACCTTTATTTTTATTTTATGTTTTTGTTTATCTATCTATCACTACGAGATTTGATCCTTGCAATTAACCGCCAAGGGATTGACAACCCCTTGTTTGCGTTGGGTGCAAATATTTCTTATTTTGTGTGTAGGTGTTGTTCATGAGGTGTTGCGTGATTCTCCTACTAGATTGATAACCTTGGTTCTTAATTGAGGGAAATACTTATCTCTATTGTACTGCATCATCCTCTCCTCTTCGAGGAAATTCCAACACAGCTCACAAGTAGCAATTACCACCAAAAAGAGCAATGGATCACACCATTCTCTTGAAACCAAGCTCCATACACCTTATATCAGACCCTATAGAGTGCCTCATCTGCAGAAACAGGAAATGAAAAAGAAAGTGAACATCTAATTGACAAATACCTGATCAGACCAAGTCATGTCCTTATGCCTCTCCAACTATTCTGGTCAAGAAAAAGGATGCGACTTCCATATTTTGTATTTATTTCATAAAGGTCAATGAGCTAACCATCAAAAACAAGTTTCCATCCCAGTGATTGAGGACCTTTTAGATGAATTACATGGAGCAGAAAATATTCCAAGCTTGATCCGAGGTCGGGATATCATCAAATCAGAATGCATGATTATAATGGCCACTATGAATTCTTAGTGATGCCCTTTGGATTGGCTACTGCACCTGGCACATTTCATGAAGTGATGAATTTCACATTTGGACCACTCAAATCAGAGGGAGTGTATGTGTTTTCTGGTGACATCATGGTAGCTAGTATCTCAATTTCTGAACATGTGTTGACCTTAAAAAAAATGTTCACTTTCCTCGGAGAAAATCAATTGTTTGCCAAAAGATCTAAATGTATTTTTGTAGTACCACAAGTGGAATACTTGGGCCATGTCCTTTTCTGTAGAAGGGGCGTCCACTGATCCAGAAGGTGCAAGCAGTTGCTGATTGGGCTACACCTCAAGATGTATTTGAATTAAGAAATTTTCTAGGCTTAGCAGGCTATTACAGAAGATTCATACAGAATTATGGCATTATGTGTAGAACCTTACATGACATGCTTAAGAAGGGCAATTTTGTTTGGATAGCTACTCAGGACAAGGCATTTGCACGGGTCAAGCAAGCTCTCACATCTGCTCCTGTTCTTGCATTACCAGACTTCAACACACCTTTTGTCCTAGAAACAGATGCTTCAGCAAAAGGCATAGGGGCTGCGCTAATGCAGAATGGGAGGGATCTGGCTTACTTTAGTGCAACATTATGTCCAAGAAATGTATCTATGTCAACCTATGAAAAGGAAGCACTAGCTATTGTGGAAGCTTTGAAAAAGTGGAGGCATTACTTCTTGTGAGCTAAGCTGATTATTAAAACAGATCAACAGTCTCTGAAGTTCATTACGGATTAGAGATTGACTGAGGGAATCCAGCACAAACTCATGATAAAATTACTGGAATTTGACTTTATAATCCAGTACAAGAAAGGAAGATACACTAAGTGATGCCCATCTTTGTAGCAGTACCAGTTTGGGCTCAGGAATTATATGAACGTTACCTACAAGATGAGCATTACAAGCCCATTCTGGAATAGTTCTGTGCAACAAGGGCAATAGCTCCTCTAATTATACTTGTCATGTTGGCATTCTCAGATTCAGGGGCGAAATTGTTGTGGGAGCTCAAGGGGACTTCAAGAAAAGGTCGTTAAATGCAGACATGATTCTCCTATAGGAGGACACTCTAGAATGAGAGCAACCTATCATAGAGGAAAACAATATTTTATTGGCCTAGTCTCAAAAAGTTTGTGGAAAATTACATTGCTCAATGTCCCATATGTCAGAGGGCTAAAGGTGAACAATGTTTAGCACCAGGGCTATTAGAGCCATTGCTTGTTGCTGATATGGTCTGGCAGCATGTGGCCATGGATTTTATTGAGGGCTTGCCAGTTTCTGTAGGTAAAGATGTAATCCTTGTGGCGGTGGATACATTCGCCAAATATGCACATTTTATGCCACCGTCCCACCCATATTCAGTACATTTTGTAGCAACAGCTTTCCTGGATAAAATTCTGAAGTTACATGGGCCTCCTAAACTCATTATAGACAGGGGCATGATTTTGACAAGTCGGGTGTGGAAAGATATATTTATAGGATTTAAGACAAAGCTCATATACAGTTCTGCATACCATCCTCAAACTGATGGTCAACCTGAAAGGATGAATCAGTGTTTGGAAACCTACCTACGATGCATGGCTTCTTCTGAACCAAAGAAATGGTTGTTTTGGCTACCTTTGACTGAATATTGGTACAATTCTACATAAAGAGGTCCCCTTTTCAAGCCCTTTATGGATTTCCACCCCCTATGATCAGCGGGTTGACCGGTCTTGGTCCATCTGACAGTGATGCACATGACTTGTTGGAGAGCAAGAGTGCTATGCTCAAGAACATCAAGGAACAACTACTTAAAGCTCAGTAGAGGATGAAGAAATATGCTGATCTAAAAAGGAGTGAAAGTACTTTTGTGCCTGGTGATCTGGTTTACCTAAATATGGCGCCTTATAGACTGACAGCTTTTGGATCCAGGGGAGCTTTGAAACTCCAGCACAAGTACTATGGGCCTTTTGTTGTCACTCACAAAGTAGGCAGTGTTGCATACAAGCTATAATTCCTAGAACATGTCAAGATACACCCCCGTCTTTCATGTGCAGTCAATTGAAGAAGCATATTGGCCCTAAAGCAATTCCTAGCCCAAATCTTCCAGTGGTAAATGCATATGGCACACTTAAAACATAACCAGCGGCAGTGCTAGAAGTGGGGCAAGTTCCCAGGAACAGTCTACCTGTGGTTCAATGGCTTGTTCAATGGGAGAATTTTTCACCTGCAGAGGCCACTTGTGAGAATGCTGACTTTGTGAAGTACACGTTCCCAGAGTTCTTCATAACCACCACGGAGGACTGGCGTTCGAGGGCTGCACCGCCGTGAGGACACGTCGATTTTCAAGGGGGGAGATATGCCTGATGAGCTGTATGTTCTTCAATTTGCACTTCAGCTTCAGATAACGCTTTGCGGCTCATCCAACGGCCGACATCACTCCTTTCACAATTGTCGTTGCTCGACAGCCCGGATGGACGCAGTTACTCTTAAACTTCATTTGGCGTAGTTACTGTAGCATATTATTGACCATAGGGTTATTCTGCTCGCCTATATAAACAGACGGGTTGTGGCTGGCGTGGGTATGCTTGGATTAGAATTGTATTCTGTCGAAATGGCTAGAACAATTATATAGATAAATACAGGTGTCCGTGATTCCTGCCTTGCGATTCGTGGAAGGTGCCTATGTTTGTTCCTCCTGTGTAGGCAGCATGTTTGTTCATGAGATGTGTGGTGGTGATGTTCCTGGCTTGTATCTTCTTCTTTTTTGACGGGCTTGTATTTTTAGTTTTGTAGATTTTTTTTGGATCAATTTTGTAAAGAGATTGATTCGATGCTTTGTACGTACACAAATGCATAGTTCCTGCTTTGTACAGGTACTCAGAGGCATAGTTCTAGGCTACATCGGTTGTGCTACCACCGGCTGTAAACAGAGGTATTATCTTCATACTCATGTTACTATGCAATTCCATAGTTTATCATCCAAACATCATTTGGTATTGGAACCTCACCGGATTCCATAGGCCAATTCAGGACATCCAAACAAGTGAATTTGTATTCATGTCCATTAAAATATCCCTGTTGAATTGGTATTCCAACCAATTCAATACAGACATCCAAACAAAGCGGATTGTTGACGTATCAAGTATGGTTTCACATTTCATATCTAAAACTAATGGTTGGTGCATTTCGTATGCAAGAGCATCTTGATATTTCTAGAAAACAAATTAGCCAATTCTCACTTTATCAAGTCAAAACAGCTAACTTGTGCTTTAATCTGCATATAAACATCACACTCAACACTCGGGGACGTTACTGACATTTCACAACCTCCACAACTCCTTTAGCTGTCCACAGTAGGGTAAATAAACAACGAACTTCTGATACTCAGGAATCGGAAGTCACAGAAAGCCAGTGATTCTCGGGAATATATGTGGCTCAAACAAAGAGGGCCTTTGATATACCAGATTCAGTTCACGACAAGGGCAGCGAAGTACGTACTTACTGTAGAAATTTAGCAAACCAGTGGACAGAAAATGTTCCTTTGAGTTCAAAATGTGAAGCACAGCAACAAAGTACAGTAGCTAGTTATTAAATGTGCCAAAAGTAAGCATTACACAATACCCAAAGGCATTGTGCCACGAAAAGCTATTAACCATGCATAGTTCATCAACTTTGAGCTCCAAGTTAGGCCAACGAAGATCCTGAAAGGGTAGACTCAAGGCCATTCTTCAAAAACCAGGCAGGTTAAACACAAGGTTGGATGACCACATGGTGGTCTTTAACCTTCTAGCGGGAACTGTAACTTCTCGAAAATAAGGATAGCAACAACTGGTCCTGCAAAATCTCCAAGGATACAACCTGCAAGCCATATATGAGAAATAGCATCAAACTAGTTTGAACTGAACCAATACTAACATGTTGCAGCGATTCAAGGTGGTGGTGTCCTAAATTCTTTCGAAGCAAACTAATGGACAGAAGAGCTAACAGAACCTTGGTATATCTTGGGGGAGAAAATTTGAAATGAATCAAATAATATCTGTGCTTCAAGCCATTATTACACAATAAACACATGGACACATTTTTTTACTTTTGGCAACATAAGGGGTACTTCCAACATAAAAAAGGCTGCAAACTTACCAACGCAAAATGAAAAAGGAATTTCATGCAGAATAAATAAAATTAACTTATGTGATTTTGAAGAAACAAAAGATATCTTTATCACCAACATAAGTGAAATTGAAACTCTTCAACAAATATTGTCAGTCCAAAACAAAATGAGATGCTCTGGCAAACAAGGCATAGTCTAGTACTTGAACTGATGAAAGAAAAGAAGCCATAACTGACCAATCCATTGTCCATGTACTGGATGCAGAAGGACGCCGAGGCCTGCTCCAATCGAGGCAAAAAACAAAGAGAAACCACATTTGATGGTTACACTATAGATCCTTCTCGCAAACAATCTGAGTTTTTCCTTCTCGTCGAACAAATCGTCATCATTATCAGGTTGACGAATAAAACATTTGTACACCTGGACGACAGATTGTACAACCCAAGTAGCAGCTACTCCCAATGCATGCGCTGTTTGAACAAAGAAAAATAATTGAATAATAATTTACAAAAGGAAAAGTGATACTGCAGGTAAATCTTACCTCGAAAAGTTGTTCTGGCAACACAGTATGTGTATTCTGGAATTGACATCCCCCTCATAGCTTTCCTCTTTGACGATTTTGCAGCATCTTTAGAAAAAGAAGTAAATAGTAAGGCATTATATTATAACAGCTGATAAAGTGATAATCACAAATGAGTGCACAAGAAGACGAAAGAAAATAATCGTATGACTAGTGTGTTAGACAGAAGCAAAGAACAGAACATGGCGTAACTTATTGGTAAGCTAGCATATGACAGAAAATGTAGCTAGCAAGCGTATCTAAGATAAATTTGGAGGCACATCCTGCAAAGGGACTGGACAATGTTGGGCCAGCACAAGAAGTCAAAATAAATAATCTATTCGACGGTGAGGAGTGCTCAACTCACCCACAAAGAGATAGGGATTTAATGGCTTATCATCCAACTCAGCATTCAGGGCACATTCAGCTCACAGGTAAGCTCTAATTAGACAAACTGTGTTAGGCACTTAGGCTTTACTTTTGTTGAGCCCTGAGCCACAAACATAAAATGCTAATGCGCTAGCTACTTTCTGAGTCCTAATCTTGCCAAGTTATTAAGAAACAAGTTCTTCACACATGCATGCGGAACAAGATTGTAAAAAGGAAAATTTGGTAACTTGTGTAGTCCTAAGACTCCTAATGTGGTTTTAATTGCCTAATAGTTTGAACCACAAGTTAAACTAATAAGCAATTTGCAAGCTGAATAGAGCATTCAATAGTGATTGTGGACAATAGCAGCAATAAGACACATGCCAATGATCTGGTGAACAAGGTTTCTCGAGAAAAAAACTAAGGCAAGGAAACTAATGATATGGTTACAATTAATAAAATAACACATCCTTTCTATGCAAATGATAATTCCAAGAATGTAGCTATTCGATTGGAATAACAATCACATTAGGATTTCTAGTTATTCCAACATATGTGTAAAGTGGTTTATTTACATCTCTGGGAAATTTGTTAGTCCCATGTAGACAGTGATGCATTTGTTTATTAGTGAAAGACTAGCTAATTACCCGTGTGTTGCAACGAGCCATACGCACATACATGTTAAGTGATTCAACACCATGTCTGATATATATCTTTCACCCACTGCTTCTAGAGTGCTGCTAGAAGACATGAGAAAACGGAGAAGCATTCACCTTTGAGAAGCTTCCATGCTGTTCTTTGTGAAACACGACGAACCGCAATCCTTTCGAATACTCTTCTTGTTGTTACAACAGAAATCTGAAATGCAGAACAGAAGATTAAGCAAGTAACTTTTACTTCACATAGGAGAAATAATAATGATCTTCTGGGCCAAGCTTATAAAATTCTAATGAAAGCAGTTTAAAATTGAAATTCTAATATAAGCAAGTTTAAGCTTCAGCTCAAAGAGTGTTATGACTCATAAATACACCCAAATGGTTTCAGCTGATTTGGAGTTTTTCCTACAAAGCTGAATTAGGGTTACAGGATAAGGCCAGGAAGTCCCACCTGCTTGGCCTAGCTCTATTATCCTCCAGGCCCTATATAAATAACATTAATACTAGAAGTATATTTATGTTTCACGTATACAAAGAACAAATTTATGTTTATTTTGAAGATAGTCTAACTAGGAAGCGAAATCAACAAGTCAAGTATAGCAATTGAAAAAATCCAGCAAGTACTGAATTTGCACAGATCGAATTTATGCTTCTCGTGGGCTGAGAGGCAAGGCAACATTAGAGGTTGGTTAAGGTGAACGCATCTGGAATCAAGATACTGACATATCCTATCTGATCAATCAGTCAAATCAAGCATGTGCCTGGCCACTCACTGTGACTAAAATATCTGTATGAGCAGGAATCACGCTACTGTACTAAAGTGTCAGAGAAAAGATGTACCTCGCGAGCGATTTGCTTCAATGAATTATGAAAGGGAGTAACCAGGTCGACCGGCGGTCTCTCTGAATCATCTTGAAGCAGATCGTCATCGTCATCATCATCAGTGGGCGGACGAGGCTCCAGAAGTGGTAAATAGTATAATAAAAAGGCCCTAATAGTCGTCATACTCAAATGCTTAAAGCCAAATGCATACAAAAGCGGCTTCAGCTCCAACGGGTATTCTTTTATCGGTAATTGGAGATCATGAATGGAGTCATGTATCTTCTCATTAAGATCATTGACAAGATCAGGACTATCATTCAATCCATAAGTTGCACCAGCGTCACAATGAGCAACAGTGAATCCTGGAAAACTGAACCAGGAAAGCATCACTGCATGAATCAGAGGAAAAAACTAAATGCAGCTTGCATGCAAACAAACAGCATCCTTAGTAATAGGTGATGCACATTCACATAAGGTAGTGAAGAGTTTTTTTTTCAGGTCTTTACTTCCAAGTTAGTAGTGAAGATATCTTAGTAGCATTCATTCCACATTCATTTGTAGAAAACCATGACTTTTGCTAGCTAGTGAGCAAAAGCTTGACTAAAATCACAAACTCCACAGAATGATATTGTTTAACGAAAATTTTCCAATTTATCCCATATTTCCACATGAAAAGTTATGTAGAGTCAATGCCACAACTTTATATCCAATTCCGTACCATATTCAGCAACCATGACTTGTGAGCTGCGAGTCTGCGAGCATACTCGGATGAATTATTAAACCAAGAGAACAACTTTTCCTATTATTCAGTTGGTTCAATCCATCAAGAAATGCATTAAGATGTAAATTCCAGCTCAATGACAGCCACTTCTTCCCCTATTCACCCAAAGTGATTACTATGGCAGAATCATACAACACAAAGAAAACAACTAACTGAACAAGATAAATGAGAAGATTAAAGCATGTGGGAGAAGAACCCAGCTCGCTTTCCAGCGTGCTTGCTACTTTTCTTCATTCTGTTTCACTTAATATCAAAAATAAATTCACACAGCTCTCTGATAGTGACACCAGAACTCACATGAATTATTATTTTTTTGGGTACTTCATCATGTATCCCCCCTTTGTCCGCCCCTCATCCAATTTACATCTTACAGTCATGACCATAAAGGGGTTCCTTGTTATGGATAATTCGACTGTAACGGAGCATCACACCTTTTACATGTATTATGATGTTGCACTACATGGCATGGTTGCTAGAGGTGAACGATCTTTGAGGGCGGGGACATCTTCTAACAGAAACAGTCCAGTATCATCAGACACCTTTTACATGTATGATGATGTTGCACTACATGGCATGGTTGCTAGAGGTGAACGATCTTTGAGGGCAGGGACATCTTCTAACAGAGACAGTCCAGTATTTTAAAGTTTATTTACATGAATGGACCAATGGTCACTGATACTTGGCTGAAAAGGGAGACTTGATATACCCATATACACCTCATGCGCCCCAAGAGCAAAACCCCAACTAATAGACCACAACATCAAGTTTCATAGTGTAACAATTGAATTCACCTCCAAGGCCTAAACACTGGCAACTAGCTATCCAAAGACGATGTTGAACACCGGACAGAAGCTTTAGCAACAGCAATGGCTAACACATCAAGCTTTAGCACCTGCGACTACTGCACCGAAATACCCGCGCGCTAACTGTGCGGGCGCAACCTAATCTCCCTGGTAAAACCCTCCCGGCGCAATGCGCCGAACACCTCGATCGCGACATACGCACGCGCATACAAAAAACACGTGAGTAGGAAATAACAAAAACACTCGTAGTTAGGAGATT
>NC_041389.1:175839808-175872791 GCF_002162155.2 Triticum dicoccoides | reverse complement strand
GGGGCGCGCGGGCCGCAAGGTCGAGCAGGAGCGCGATGCCGACCGCCATGGACGCGGGATCTCGCGGCGAGGGAGGAGAAGTCGGGGGCTTGTCGGATTCGCCGGCTCGTGCCGCGTCAGTAGCGACAACGACGGTGGTGGCTGCCGGTATGGGCTGGGCTTGGTCGGGCCCTTGGCGCGACCTGACCTCCCTGTTTATATTGGGCAGGTGAGTGGGTCGCCTAGTCGAACTACAAAAACTTTCCGCATCGAATTACAAACCCCTTCCTTAAGAAAAGAAAAGCCGAATGTATTTCTCAAAAAAAAACGAATGTTTCTTAAAAAGAAAAAAAAAGGCGAATCACAACCCGGAGGCGAACCCGATCAAGGTTTATATAGCTTGGCACTTGACAAATAACGGTGTTTTTTTTGTGGGGAAAAGAATGGTGTTTTTTTTTCGAAAGTGTTTTCAGTGTTCGACAATGAGAGGACTGTTATTTATAGGCAAGTTTAAACCCATCACGTCATAGTTGATCCTTGCCGTATCCTGTTCGAAAGAAATTATGGAGAATGAAGCTTCAAGGTAAAAAAAACGATGATGGTGTTTGCATAATGTGGTTTCATGTTTATGCGTTTTTGTAAATCTTCGTATTGAGAATAATTCATAATGCACAATATACAAGGGGTTGCAGAAGATACAAGTCACGCACTATTCATGTGTGTTAGAGCTAAGCTCAACTCTAAAGCAAGACTCCAAACGGACGTCAGATTTGTCCATTTGGATAGGACAATGGGGCGGCACCCGACCTTTTTTCTGGATGAGCCGACCGTGTGCTCAATGCAAGGTCGCATTTGGTCCGCCACGACCGCTGGAGCATATTAACTATACACATTGTAAAATATTTTTGACAACCAAATAAATAAAGGACGCGACTAACGTCCTATCAGTCGGACTTTAAGCAATAGTTCAACACGATTCCTCCCTTTACTAGCTTGCATGCATGCATCTTCATCTTATTTCTTATTTTTGTGCGTGGTAGTTAATTAGCAGCTGCTAATCATATACATGCAGAAAAAAAATTGATGATGTTGTCAAAGATTCTTCCCAATGCGAAAATTTAAAATATTTTGTAGCACAAATCGTCGCTCCGATTGAAAAATTGTTTTCACAAAAAAGATTCGCAGCGACGAGATCTTCGAAACTAGATCCCATGTTGATATATTTTGACGACTTTTTTTTTCAGGTCAGAAGTTACCACGTGTTATACACAAGTTATCATGCCTATAGTGCATAAGTTATCATGTTATTTACACAGAAATTACCGGGGCATGAAAAAAGTTTCTCCAACCGTCTATTCACAAGCACATGTGTGCATGCATTAGAAGAATTTTTTTCATGTCATCCTAGTTGTCCTTGTTCGAAACTTCAAAATGTTTTATAGCCCAAATCGTCGGTCTAATCGAAAAGTCGAGTTCACATAAAATATCTATCGCGACGAGACATTCGAAATTAGATCTCATGTTGATATGTTTTGACAACTTTTTCATGCAAATAGTTATTAGGCCCGGGCTAAGTAAGTTATCAGCTCTAATGTGTGTCTATTATCATGCTATTTACACATGAGTTCCGTGGTACATTTTCAACAACTATTTTTTTCTGGACAAAGTTACAAGGTGTTATGCGTGAGTTACCATGCCCGCGGTTCATATATTACCATGTTATTTACACATAAGTTATCGAGGGTATGTTTTCAAACAACTGCCTCCCCCGCCATCAAAGTTATCACGGTGTTTATACATGATTTATCAAATTTACGGTGCGTATATTATCATGATATTTATATGGAAGTTATCAGGAGGGGTTATGTTTTCAAACAACTTCATCTCCTCCCACCACCCCCGGACCATAAGTTACCGTGGTATTTATGCGTAAGTTATCACGTATACGGTGCATACAGTACCATGCTATTTGACGGAAGTTATCGGTGATGTTTTTAAACACACCTTCCTCGGGTCAAAATTATCACGGTATTTGCGCATGAGTTATCATGCTTATGGTGTGTAAATTATCATGCTAATTACGTAGAAGCTATCGGGTGATGTCTTCACTTTTTATCCCGGTCAAAGTTATCATGATGTTTGTGCATGAGGTATCATGTCTGTGGTGTGTAAAAATATCATGCTATTTACGCATAAGCTATCGAGGGTGTATTATACCAGATGTAGCCCTATACCTACAAAAATTAACCATGTTGATAACTATAGTACATCTAGCCCGATAACTGCATAGTAACCATATTGATAACTATAGTAGATATTGCGTGATAACTACAAAATAACCATGTTGATAACTATAGTACATCTAGCCAAATAACTACAAATAACCAGGTTGGTAACTATAGCGCATAGTAACTATGCTGTGAGATGGTGCATCTTGCCACTCTTCAAAAATTTGATGCGGGAGAGGACGGGCGTTGGACATTCCCAATCTACTCAGCTCCTCCTAAATCAAGTACACGTTGAAGCATGTTTTCAGAATTGATTAAACACTGTTTTTCTTGATTTAAGATCATTTCTTACGAATCCGCATCATCGCTTGCTTACAAAAATATAAAAAAAGTAAATGTTCAACAAAAGTTTCTCCCAAGTCAAAGTAACCTCGGTGTTTGCATGTAAATTGTGACTACGTCAAGTAAATTACCATGTGATTTACATCAAAATTACCACGGGTATGTTTCAATAATTTTGTTTGGATCAACATTTATGTAGGTACAAAGTCTCGATAAGGTGGATCCTTCACTCTAGTTTTTAGCAATTAGGATCAACTCTGAATGGCAAAGGAAATTTGTTGTCTGTATAGCGTATAAATTAAAAAACTAGTTAAAAATGCATCAAAGTTTGTGCTAGCGTAGTGGCTAGTGCCTCCTTGTATCACGTACTGGTCCAGAGTTCGAATCCTGTTCACAATGTAATTTTTTTGCTTAAAAAAACGCTCAAAAAGCACAGCAGCACGGCAACCTCCCATTAAACGTCCCTGCTAAAATCGTGGCGACCTCCCACTAAATGTGAAATGGCAACCTCCCAGTAAAACGTGGTCAACGCCCAGTTGTCCCTCGTGCAAATCGCTACCTAAATAATAGCTAGGC
This sequence comes from Triticum dicoccoides, assembly GCF_002162155.2. Classification (NCBI taxonomy): domain Eukaryota; kingdom Viridiplantae; phylum Streptophyta; class Magnoliopsida; order Poales; family Poaceae; genus Triticum; species Triticum dicoccoides. The sequence goes on along the minus strand of NC_041389.1, from coordinate 175,869,666 downwards.
AATCACGATCCAACGGTCTCCGACATCGTCCGGATCTATTGCAAAAATCCGGACGGCAGGAATATAGCTTTCTCAATAAATAAAACATTGCAAATAGTTTTGCAAATAAAATAGTTCCACATAAAAAACATAAACAAATAGTTTTACAACCCAATTAAAATTGTCTTCAATAGATGGAAAGAAAATGAACTGATACATCTACTGGTTGCCAATGTGATTCCACATGTGCTCAACCAAGTCATTTTAGAGTTGCATGTGAGTATGTCAATCACACACTTTACGACGGAATTGGGCAAATTGTTCAAACATTTTCGGTTCTTGCACTACTAGGGAAAACCTTATACACAGAAATTTAACAACAGCGCGGGTCAAAAAAGGGCGCTAGTGCTAGATAGCAGTAGCGTTTGAGAAAAAACCGCGCTACAGATACAACCTTAGCAGTAGCGCGTGTAGTGGCAAAAGTCCTACTACTAATATTCTCATTGCTAGAATGATAGGCTACGCATAGCAGTAGCGGGCTTGGAAGAAACGCGCTACCGCTAGGGCATAAGTATCAGTGCGTTTCCTAAGAAGAGCGCTACTACTAACGGAAATAAAATAAGATGAAAAACAAATAGAATAGTAAATGAAAATGAAAGAAATAGAAAAAGGAGAAAGGAAAAAATAAAATGTAAAGCAAAATAAATGAAAAAGCGAAAAAAGGGAGGAAGGCATAGCAGCAACATGTGTTTGTAAGAGGCGTTATAGCTAACGTAGCTGTAACGCGTGTCCTAGACCACCGCTATAGAAACAGAAAAGGAAATTAAAAAATGGAAGAAAATTACATAGCTATAGCAGCAGCGCGTTTTGTAAAAACTGCTATAGCTATCTTAGCTATAGCGCGTTTTTCCAAATGCGCTACCGCTAAGTTTGACTTAACCAAAAAACCGTTTCCCCACGGCCACCACTTCTCCCCCAAATCCCTCAACCCACCCCGCGCGCCGCCGTCTCTCCGATTCGCCGTCGCCCCACTTCGCCGCCGTCTCCTGCCGACGTCGACGCCACCAGAGCCGTGCGGCGTCGACGCCACCGGAGCCGTCCCCAACGCCACGGAGCCGCGCGGCCTCGTCAACGCCACCGGAGCCGCCGTCGACGCCACCGGATCCTTCCTCGCCACAACTGCCTCCCTCGCCGTCACCGGAGACGCCCCTGCCTCCCTCGCCACCACTGCCTCCCTCGCCACCACCGGAGCCATCCTCTGTAAGCCGCCACCCCTCCTCTCTCTCTCATGCATAGGTTACCTAGTCTAATTAGGTTAATTATCTAGGTTAGGCAAAAATTTAGTTAGGGCTTTGACAGAGAAGTAGTTAGGTTAACTAGTTTAATTAGGTTAATTATCGAGGTTAGTGCAAAAATTTAGTTAGGGCTTTGACAGAGAACTAGTCAGGTTAACTAGTTTAATTAGGTTAATTATCTAGGTTAATTAGTGCAAAAATTTATTTAGGGCTTTGACAGAGAACTAGCTGCGTTAACTAGTTTAATTAGGGTTAATTATCTAGGTAAACTAGATTAACTAACTAGGTTAAATAGGTAAGGTTAATTAGGTTCGTTGGATTAACAAGCTAGGTTAAGTAGGTTGCCTAGGTTAGAGGAGAATTTTATTTTAGAGCATTAGGTCAGAAGGGTTAGAGAAATGGAGTTCCTTTGCAATTTAATTGGGTTCTGTCCTAGGTAGAGAAGGGTTAGAGATAATAATGTGTGTTTGTGTGAGAGAGAGGAATAGCTAGATCAACATAATTTGGGTTCTGTCCTAGGCAGAGAAGTGTTTAGTGAGGTCATTTTGCAAAGGTTTTTGATTTTTGAAAAGACCACTATTTTCCAAGGAAAAGAATTTAGGCAAATTTTATTTTAAAGATGATCCCTTCCTAGACTTTTATTGTTGATTATATCTTTTCATTGAAGTGGTCATGTTATATCTTTTCACTGAAGTTGTTCGATTGTGCCCAAGTGGCTTTGTTGTTTCCAGGGAATGATGCTGAGTGGCCTATGTTTTGCCGGAATGTTGATTCATTTCTGTTCCGGCAAATTTCAGGTTCTTGATTTGTCCACTTTTTAGCAAAGGTCATGCCGAAATTTTCCGTGAATTTCGAGTGCCCGGGATTTGCTGCACCAGGAAGGAGTCAACATTCCTGCAAAACAATAGGCCTTTTTATGTCATTATTCATTTTATTAGGTCTAGAATTAATTGACTAGATTTAATCATAGGAAACATGGCTAGCAACGATGAAGGACAGGGTTCTAGTGATTGCGACGATGTCTACCGGGCGGCAGACGAATTTTTTAGCCTTACCAACGATCAACCGATGTTGTTGCTGGGCCCACCGGTGGCATCGAGGACTGTGACCGACACGCAGACCGGTGCTGAGACTCAGACCGTCATCGAGACCGGCGCTGAGACTGAGACCGGTGCTGCCTCAGGGAGCGGAGCCAGTGTAGAACCGAAAGCAAAGAGGCAACGAGTTCCTAACAAACTCAGGACTACTAGACTGGTGGTCACGGAGGTGGACGACGTCATTTTTGAGCCAGAGGCGCCCGAGGAAGCGCGTCGATGCTACGGCAATCAAATAGGCTGCATCGTACGGACAACCGCCACCATCAACGATGAGAAACTACAGAAGATAGAAAATATGAGGAGCTCCCTCCTAAAGAAGTTCCACCAGATATTCTTGTTCCCGGGCCGGAATGAGAAGGATTATGAAGATCCAGACGAGGACCCAACAATGAAGAAGATAAACAAACACGCCATGACCAAGTTTAGCGACGCGTTGGCCACCTGGAAAACTCGAGTGAAAGCAAGGATCATCGACAAGAAGGAACCCTACTCCGAGATTGTAAAGGATAATCCGACAATCACGGAAGAGCAGTTTCAAATATTCAAGGAGGCTTGCAAGGCCGAAGCTGCCAAAAAAGTCTAAGTACATGAAGGGGCTTCAAGAGAGAAACATTGGGAGCCACCACCTCGGAAGCCGTGGTTACGGCGGAAAGAGGTCCAAATGGGCCAAGGAGGACGCGGAAGCCGCGAGTCTGGCATCCCAGACCCCTTGGAGGATTTCACCGTCCCGTAGGAGCGTGACGTCCTGAGGGCCTGGCACCATTGGGACCCAGTGAAGAAGGTTTACGAGACAACACCGGTCATTACGGAGTTCATGAGACTGCTGGTAATTTTAGTTTCTGATCAATTCGACTGTACACATTAGTCATATTTGTAAACGATCCTTATGCCTTTTGCAGACAGAGCAGCACCGGATTGCGGCCGAAAGCGACTCACCGTCTGAGGCATTGGCGAGGCCCAAGTGGGACACTCCATTCAACGGGGCGTTGAACATATTGAAACGACAACCGGTGGATACTCGACCGTCGTATGGACGCGTGCACGGCGTCGGAGACGGCGCCACGTGGAAGAAGTACTACCGTGACGGAGGTTAACTGAAGAAAACATCGACAAGAAGGTTGAGATTGCGGTTGAGAAGAAATCATCTCAGACAGTCGCAACAGCGGTAGCTGCCACAAAACAGGTGGTTGCAGATTTGTCTACTTCCTTGGTGACGGGCGTTTTCACTTGGACAGACAAAATCTAGAAAAAAATGCAGAGGACTTTCCCCTTGCTGACTTCTTGGGAGCACCTGCTCCCGCACCGGCTCCCGCACCGGCTCCCGCACCTGCTCCCGCACCGGCTCCCGCACCTGCTCCCGCACCTGCTCCTGCACCGGCTCCTGCACTGACTCCCGCACCGGACGTGCTCGGTGGTGCCTCGTCTTTGGCTGAGCTCGACGCCCTCACGGTATCTGTCACACCGCCCCCTTCAATATAAATGTATAATTTCCCGTTTTTGTTGCCTTTCGGATGTCTCACATCGCAGACTTTTCTTTGTAGGCCAACGAAACCCCGTGCACCATATTGTACACCATCGAGGAACAAAAGGTGGACGTGGGGAAGGCGACGATAATGGAGCTGAAGGAACCATTGTTCCACAGCCTGCCGATCCCCCCGAACATCTTCAAGGTTTCCGTGGCCAGTGTCAAACCGGGCCACAAGAATTTGCCTCCTCAAATACTAGTGGGGGATGACGACGAGACCCCGCGGCGGCTTGGTGATTGTTGCAATGGGTGAGTCCTATTGTGGCCAAAGAGTCTGCTTCATCTGGAGGCGGCCGGGAGCACACCCACGAGCACGCAGCCTCAGCAAGGTATGAACATCAACACCCCACCTACCCAATTAGCGTCGGGTGTCGGGTTGGGTGATAGCGGACGGGGTAAGGAGGAGGCTCCATTAGTCGTTGATGACGTCGCCATGGATGAGGATGAGGATGACGATGGCGCTGAACAGTATGTCTATACTGGCGCCTCCTCAGGGTTTGAGCATCATGAGTCGGTGCCTGAATTACCGTCTCAACGTATTATGGACGACCTTCCGGTAGTAAAGAAGTCTAGGAAGAGAGCGAGGAAAGGCAAAAAAGCCGATTCTATGATCCAGCCGCCTCAGCAGCCTCGGCTTCAGGACCGTATAGATATCCCCGATGCGGATAAATGGCATATCCCCGGTCAACCAATCCTACCTGCAACAGCGCTACGGGCCAGATTCGGCGATCTAAGGAGACTTCATGACGATGTGCTGCGGGTAGAGAAAGGCCTCATCGCCTCGAAAGATCCAGGAAACCCACTCTATGTGGTTAACGTTCCGTGGCAAATGTCGTATGTCGACAGCTTCCCCGCGGATAAGTTCTTCCTCCGATTCGATTACATATTTGACATGTTTCACATGAAGAAGCTGGATTTTACGTTTGTCCTCCTTTATGCCTTGCACATGAACTACATCATTAGGGTTGAGCAGATACGTCATATCTGTGTCGCTGACCCGTACTACATGCATGAGGGCTTCTTGGGAGTCTGCGCAGAGCAGCATGAATACGCGAGGGATTACATCGTCAGTTTCATGCTCGCCAATAAGGACAAGGAGGCGATTCTCGTGCCTTATCATCCCGTGTAAGTCATTCGCGCTGCTATCCTTCCTTTGATTTCAATAATTCATTTGCATGGTGGAGGCTAATTAATTTGAGGTGTACTTATTCTGCGCAGCGGCGGGCGCGCTGTCCTCATCATCCTCTACCCCCGATTCTCCCATGCTCTTTACTTGGACTCGTCGAAGAACATTCACAAAAAGGATTACACCCACATCAAAGATGTTCTTGACAGTGCTATGTTTTACTACCAAGCAAGGGGTGGAGAGGTTAGGGACAAGAAGAGAAGGGGCGGCAGGGTCGCCTTCAGCCATAAGACCGACTTCTGCTGCATCCAGCAACCGAACGATTCTCTTAATGATGGATTCTATGTCCTACACCACATGCTGGAGTACAGACGGGATCACCAGAACCTTCACATGTCACCTAGATCTGGCGATGCCCGTATTCTGCAATGGGCAAAGGACATAGGAGATATCGAGGATCATCGACTTCGAGCTGAGTTCTATAACATCCAGCGCGAACTTGCCCAAATCATCATGAAGGAGGTCGTCAGAAAAACAGGGATGTTCTACGGAGAAGGACAAATGTCGCGGGAAGACGTCCGAACATGGATAGCCTCTCAACGTCTCGACATGAAGCCTTTCACTAAGCTCGAGGACTATCTCCCTGACATGGATGGATGGCACGACATGGTGGAGTGATTGTCGATATATGACAATGTGTCCGTTTTGTCCATACTTTCTGTATGACAAAACTTTGAGTTATGCACGGTGAAACTTTATTTGTGATGTAATTAAACCGTCCTCCTCCTCGACTAGCGAAAAACACTCTAGTTAGGGCATTTTTGGTACGATGAACTTTGTTATTTATGCTTATGATATGTTGTTTCTATTTTTGCCAAGTCCGTCTCTTTCTGTTGCTCAACTATATATGTCGCATATCATCGACTCATGTGACGATGCAGGTGCATAGATCATAGATGGCGAAGAAGTGCTACGCCAGGAGTATATATATGACAAGTGGTCGGAGTGTCAGGCCCAGGTGTACTATATATGTTGCATATCATCGACTCATGTGACGATGCAGGTGCATAGATCATAGATGGCGAAGAAGTGCTACGCCAGGAGTATATATACGACAAGTGGCCGGAGTGTCAGGCCCAGGTGTACCGGTTTCTGGTTTTCGAGCGACAGGCAGTAGTTAGTTTAGGTTCACGCTAATGCGAGAGAGGGATATGAACTCATGTACTCAAAGTGATAGCTCTTCTCGCGTATATCATTGTTTAGATGGATGACGATGTATTTGCAAGTAATCGAGACTTGTATCGCTATTTTCGAGATTGATGACGAGAGACCACTTTGTGTTGGATGATGATTATGATGATGACATGATTTGATGAGACTAATTGTATGTATATGCTATGATTACATTTGTATGTGTATGATATGCTAAAGATTATTGTATAAAGCCTATTCAAATACAAAACAAATACAAAACAAATATGCAGGAAAAAAAACTAATAAAACTAGTAGTAGCGAGGGGGGAAAATTTAGCAGTAGCGCCGCCTTACTAGTAGCGCTTCCCTGTAAACAGCGCTGCACATAATATCAGTAGCGCCCTTTTCTAAAGAGCGCTACAGCTATTCATGTATAGCAGTAGCGTGGGACAACAGGCGCTACTGCTATACGTTAGCTGTAGCGCCTTATTAGTAGCGCCGGTCCCTGCGCTACTGAGAGGCCCAAAACCCGCGCTGCTGCTAGGCTTTTTCCTAGTAGTGTTGGTGCTCAGACTCAACATTTTCACCCTAAAAATCAAACCCTTGGTTATAGATGTTGTCATCACGCTCATCCTCCACGATCATGTTGTGCATGATTGAAAGCATAAGTGCTCCCTGGGTGATTTTGGTAATTAATGTCAACATATCTCTTGTTGGACTAATATTTATATCTAGTATATTTCAGATAAGTTCAACATTGGAGTGGCATGGACAAGAGGATGTGGAACCCTTTCAAGATACTAAGGACAAACATTGGCACAAGCTCAAGACTCTAAATTTTCATTTTAGTGATCCAAGATCACATCGAGTCCATAGGAAAGCCAATACTATTAAAAGGGGATGAGGTGTTGCTTAATGGCTTGCTTGCTCAAAGTGTTTAGTGATATGCTCCAAAACCCTCAGCCATTTTCTCATTTCCACATATGTCCTAAACCTAAAAGTCAAACTCAGCCCCACCGATTTGATCTATCTGGCGCCACCAAGTTCAGTTGACATAGCCACTGGCAAACCCTAATCAGTTCGGTCTCACTGATGGGATCTCGGTCTCACCGAGATGGGCTTGCAAAATCTCTGGTTACCTATCACTGAAATCGGTCCCACTGAGTTCATGTGATTGGTCTCACCGAGTTTGCTTGACCAATTCTCTGTTTGCTTATTAACAAAATCGGTCTCATCGAGTTTGTGTAATTGGTCAAACCAAGTTGAGGTTTTACCCTAACCCTTGCACATTGGTCCCATTGAGTTGACCTTGTCGGTCCCACCGAGAACTCTAACATTAACATTTTAACCTGAATCGGTCTGACTGAGTGTCGGGTGGTAGGTGCGACATATGCCAAAGGATGGCTAATCATAGTGGGAGCCAGTAAGACATAGCCAGTGCCTGGAAACGAGATAAGGCAAAGACATGCACGCCGGCGAATCTTACCCAGGTTTGGGGCTCTCCTAGGAGATAACCTAGTACTGCTCTGTGGGCGGGGTCTCCGCACGATCACTAAATCAGTAAGTAGCTACAAGTGGCTCCTTGAGCTGTTCGGCTAGAGGAAGAAGAATGGCAAGGCTAGCTCTCCTCTTCTCTCTAGGTGGTGTGTGTAGTTCTAATGGATCAACCCTTTGCATGGGTGCCCTGAGGGATTTATATAGGCCTACCCCTAGGGGTACAATGGTAATCCGACTGGATGTGGGTCCAGACCGTTAGTGTCTATGGTCGTCGGCTTCTCCGCCGATCGCTGGGGCCCGCTGATTGGTGGGTCCCGGCGGCTGCCGGCCTCTAGGTCGACAGGCTGGGCCCACCGCCTATAGGCCCTGTCGGCTGCTCATTATTGTTGCCTCGCCCTTGATGACAATGGCTTAGTCGGGGCAAGCATGGCTACAGTGCCGCCGCCTGGCGGGCGTTTACTGTAGCCTTACCCCGTCTTATCTGCTTAATGGTGCACAAACTTCCAGGGTGAGGGTGAGCCGGCTGTTGGGAGACGGCCTCTCCTTATACCGACTGGGCTAGTTAGGCCGCCTTCTGGTGGCTCTCTGGCTGGAGGGGCCTGTCGCCTACAGGCCGTACTAACAGCCTGTCATGGGGGCATGGTGGCTCTGCCATGGGTGATGTCATCGTTAACGTGGCAATAGTGCCGCGCCGGCGAGGGATGGTCGCCCGGTACGATGCACTGTGGCCACGCCTATTCCAGGATTCAGGGGTGGCGGGCTTCACTGTAGCCATGCCCCATCTTGTCGCCGTTATGTGGGTGCAGACTTTGAGGGTGCATGGGGTGGGCCGCCTGCTAGAGGTCGGCCACTCTGGTGGCCGCCTGCTAGGATTTGGCCCGCTCTGGGGTAGCTTGCTGAGCTTTGCCGCCTTCCTGCAGCTGGCCACCGGACCAGCCGGCCATGGGAAGGCAGCCCTTCGTCTTGGATGTTTGAGGGGCGCAGTCGGCCCAATGTTTTGAAGAGCCAGGGGGAGCCGATAAGGCTACCCATGATCATTTACTCCAACAATAGTCCCCGAAGCTGGTGGGGCTTCATGGCCTAAAGGAGAACGAGAAGCCCAACCAGCAGATCGACATCGTCTTCTCGTGCTTCTTTCGCCTCTGCTTCCATGTACAGTGTGACTCGAAGTGAGTCAAAGTCGATGTCAGTTGGGATGACTGCCTCGGCACCATACACAAGGAAGAAGGGAGTGAAGCCGGTTGACTTGTTCGGAGTGGTACGCAGGCTCCAGAGGATTGCCGACAGCTCCTCGAGCCAGCAGCCGGCTGAACGCTCCAGTGGCTCAACCAGTCGGGGTTTGATGCCGGAGAGGATGAGGCCGTTTGCTCGCTCGACTTGGTTGTTTGACTGCGGATGGGCAACGGATGCTAAGTCCAGTTGGATGCCCTGCGTCGCGCAGAAACGGGCCAATGCTCCTTTGGCGAAATTTGTGCCGTTGGCAGTGACGATGCTGTGTGGTATGCCATACCGGATGGTGATATCTGCGATGAAGGTCACAGCAGTCGGCCCATTCAACTTCTTGATTGGATTTGCTTCAATCCACTTGGTGAACTTGTCTACGGCAACAAGCAGATGTGTCATGCTGCCGCGTGCCGTCTTGAATGGGCCCACCATGTCCAGCCCCCAGACGGCAAAGGGCCAGGTGAGGGGGATGGTCTTGAGTGCAGAAGCCGGCAGGTGTTGCTTGGAGCTGAAAACTTGGCACCCTTTGCAGTGTTTGACCAACTCTTTAGCGTCTTCCAAAGCAGTCGGCCAGAAGAAACCATGGCGGAAAGCTTTGGCAACAAGTGATCTTGAGGCCGTGTGGTGGCCGCACTCGCCTTGATGGATGTCTTTGAGGATTGCAGTGCCCTTCTCTGGCTCAACGTAGCGCTGGAAGACTCCAGTCACGCTGCGCCTAACGAGCTCTCTGTTTACTATTGTGTAGGCTCCAGCTCAGCGTTGAACTTGTCTTGCTGAAATCTCGTCAGTCGGCAGCTCTCTGTTCACCAGAAAGTTGAGGATGGGCTGGGCCCATGATGGAGCTGCGACTTCTTCTATTGCCAACACGGCTACTGCAACTAGGGCGGTTGGGTTGGGGGGTGGTGGGTTCGAGTCGGACACCGCCTGCTGTGTCGTTGAAGTCCCTGGGCCGACTACTACTATCCTCGGGCCGGGTTCTGAAGTCCCCGGGCCGGGTGCGACCGCAGCAGTCCCCGAGCCACCTGCCGAAGTCCCCGAGCCGCCTGCTGAAGTCCCCGAGCCGCCTATTGACATCCCCAAGTCGGATCCGACTGCATCAGGGTCAGGCGGTACGAAGATAGAATCTCATTCTGGAGACGGCTTGACGGACGGCTTGAGGAGGCGTTGAAGGGAGACGCCAGTTGGTATAGCTTGTCGGGTGGAGCCGATTCGTGCCAGGGCATCTTCTTGCTCGTTGTCGGCCTGTGGTACGTGAAGGAACTCGCACCCTTCAAAATATCCGCTGAGTTGCTGAACGAGGAAGCGGTATCTTGCCATGTTCGCATCCTTGGCGTCCCAATCACTAGACGACAGTTGGACCACCAAGTCCGAGTCGCCATAACACAGGATCCGGCGGATGCCAAGTTCTTTGGCCAGCCGGAGCCCATGTATGAGCGCCTCATACTCGGCCACATTGTTGGAGGCGGCAAAATGGATTTGGAATGTGTATCTGAGCTTGTCGCCTTTGGGAGAGGTGAGGACAATGCCGGCTCCCAAACCAGTGTGCATCTTGGATCCGTCAAAGTGCATCCGCCAATGGGTGGAATCGGGTGCTGGCGGCAAGTACGGGGTTTCGGCCCAGTTAACGAGGAAGTCGACCAGCACTTGGGACTTGGTGGCGGTGCGAGGCTGGTAAAAGATGATGTAAGGAGCCAGCGCAATGGCCCACTTGGCCACCCGGCCAGATGCATCCTGGCTGCCCATGATCTTGGCAAGCGGGGCAGTGCAAACAACCGTGATGGGGTGCTCTTGAAAGTAGGGCTTGAGCTTCTTGGTGGCAAAGTACACGCCATAGCACATCTTCTGGTAGTGGGGGTAGTTCTTCTTCGAGGTTGACAGTACTTCGCTCAAATAATACACCGGCCTCTGGACCAGCTGTGCTTTGCCTTCTTCTAGGCGCTGAACCACGATGACAGTGCTGACCACCCGGCTGGTTGCGGCAATGTAAAGGAGCATGGGCTCTTTGTCAGTCGGGGCCGCCAGGACAGGCGGCATGATCAGCATCTTTTTCAACTGGTGAAAGGCTTCGTCCGCCTGGTCGCTCCATTCGTATTTTCTTCATGAGTTGATATAGTGGAAGAGCCTTCTCCCCTAGCCGTCTGATGAAGCGGTTAAGGGAAGCCAGGCACCCGGTGAACTTCTGGACGTCTTGCAGCCGGGTGGGAATCTCCATCCTCTCTATGGCCTTGATTTTCATCGGGTTTCACTCAATGCCGCGTTCAGAGACCGGGAAGCCAAGGAGCTGGCCGGCTGGTACCCTGAACATGCATTTCTCAGGGTTGAGCTTGATCTGAAAATGACGCAAGTTGTCAAATGTTTCCTTGAGATCCTCCAGCAGGGTGTCACGCTTCTCCGTCTTCACCATAATATCATCTACATAGACATGGGCATTTCTGCCGAGTTGCTTGAGGAGGCACTTCTGCATGCAACGCTGAAAGTTGGCACCGGCATTTCTCAGGCCGAATGTCATAGTCAGGTAGCAGGAGGCTTCGAATGGTGTGATGAAGGCGGTCTTTAGGCGGTCGGCTGGATCCAACTTGATCTGATGATATCCCGAGTAGGCATCCAAGAAACTCAACAACTCGCATCCGGCTGTGGAGTCTATCACTTGATCAATCCGGGGCTAAGCAAACGGATCTTTGGGGCATGCTTTATTGAGGCTAGTATAATCTATACACATGTGCCACTTCTTGTTATTCTTCATTACAAGGACTGGGTTGGCAAGCCATTTCGGAAAGAACACCTCCATAATGAAGCCAGCTACCAGAAGCCGGGCTATCTCTTCTCCAACAATTCTTCTCTTCTCCTCCGATAGTCGGCGGAGGGGTTGCTTGACTGGTTTTGCATCTGCTCGGACATGTAGCTTGTGCTCGGCGAAATCCGTCGGAACACCTGGCATGTCCTTAGGGGACCATGCAAAGATATCCCGATTCTCACGGAGGAAATCGACGAGCTCGCTTTCCTATTTGATGTCCAGGTTTGTTCCTACAAGGGCGAATCTCTCCGGGTGCTCCGGGTCCAAAGGTATCTTCTTTGTTTCCTTGGCCGGCTGGAAGGAGCCCTGAGCTTCCGACTCCTTGGGTTCGGGCGACAGGTCTGGCTGCTTGCCGGCCATTGCCACAACTCGGTCAAGGATCTTATTCTCAGCAGCAATCACGAGGACTCGGCCAACCGAATGCTGGCTGCAGCGCAGGCAGAGGATTTCTTGTAGTCTCCGACTATGGTGATGATGCCCTTGGTGCTTGGCATCTTCATCTTGAGGTAGGCATAATGGGGCACAACCATGAACTTGGCCAGAGCAGGTCGGCCAAGTAAGCGTGATAGGGGCTCTCCAGATCCACCACCTCAAACCAAACTGCTTAACGATGGAAGTGATCTTTGTCTTTGAAGAGGACATCTATCTTGATCTTGCCGATTGGTGAGCATGAAAGGCCGGGTACAATGCCATGGAAGACGGTCCGACTGGGCAAGAGCTGCTTCATCTTGATGTTCAGCTTCTCCATGGTGTCACGGTACAGGATGTTGATGCTGCTCCCGCCATCAATCAGGACTCGGGAAAAGCGGGCAGCCTGCCTCTCTGTTGCAAAGGTAGCACCCAACACCAAGGCGTAAGATCCCAAAGAAGGCATCACCTCTGGGTGATCAACCTGGCTCCAGCTAACGGGCTTCTTAGACCAGTGCATGAACTCTGGAACTTTGGAGGCGACGATGTTGACTTCTTGGTGCTGTCTGCGCCGGCTGCGCCTGTCGTCGGCTTGGCTTGTAAAGACGACATAGGCCGCATGCTCTTCAGGGAACTCGTCTTGGATGGCTCCGACTGCTGGGCGGGCCGCCGGCTGCTAAGGAGCCGGAGGCGGCTAGCCAGTAGGCGGAGGAGGCAGCAGCCCTTCACCTTTGGAGATTCGGGTGAGCCAATGGCACTTCCGGGTTATGTGGTTGGATGGCTTTGCGCCGCTGTGGAACTTGCAGGGGGCAGCAAGGGTTTGCTCATAAGAGAAAGCGGGCTGCCAAGCCGGCTTGCCGCCCTTCTGGCTACTGGTCTTCGATTGTTGCCACTTGCCGGCTGGTGGAAGTCGGCATCGGGGCCTTGCGTTTGTTGTCGTTCTGATGTGGGCACCGATTGGTGTCGCCAGCCGGCGTTATAGGAGCCGAAGGGAGCACCTTTCCAGAGGCGTCCACCCAGAGATCCGACTTCATTGAGGAGTCGGCAGTGGCGTACTTGTCTGCTATGATCAGCAGCTCGTCGAGTGTGGCCGGCTCGTCACAGAGGAGTCAGTGCTTGAGGAGGGTGCCTTCCTGGCATCCGACGGTGAAGTACTCTATAGCTTGCACCTCGTGCACCCCTTCGCAGGAGTTGCGGAGCTCGGCCCAGCGTGTCAGGTAGTCACGGCTGGACTCGGTTGGGCCTTGGACGCACACAGAAAGTTGGCAGGGCTTGGGCGCCCGCTTGTACGTGCTGGTGAAGTTGCGGATGAAGATTTTCGTGAAATCGAGCCAGCTGTTGACGCTGTAGGGCTTGAGGCTATTTAGCCAAGTGTGTGCCATGCCTTGAAGCATGAGGGGGACGTACTTCATGGCAACGCGCCTGTTGCCGTTTTCTATGCTGACCGCAGTGGAGTAGTCTATCAGCCCGTCTTTCGGCTTCACCGAGCCGTTGTACTCGGGCGTGTCTCTTGGGAGCGAGAACCCTTTGGGAAAGGGCTCGTCGTGAATGCGGGGGCAGAAACAAGGCGGGCCAACATCATCTTCCTCCTCTAGCGCCAGGGATCGCGCCAGGCAGTCGATCAGGTGGCGGGCATCGTTCTCGCCGATTACTTCACGGCGGCCCAGCCGGCCACTGAGCGTCGGATGCTCAACACACGGCAGGGAGGGATATCTCTCCCTGTGGGGTGGAGGAGGAGGTGGGTTATCACCTCGCCGCTCCACGGCTCGTGGGCAGCCTTCTTCGTCACGCTCGATGGTGAAGCGCGTCCGACTGCGGCTAGCAGCCGGCTCCTTATCCTTTCGCTCGCGGGCGCCGCCTGCAGTCTTTGTCTGATACGTCCATTTTGCATCATGCTTTTATATCAATATTTATTGCATTATGAGCTGTTATTACACATTGTATCTCAATACTTATGGCTATTCTCTCTTATTTTACAAGGTTTACCATGAAGAGAGGGAATGCCGGCAGCTGGAATTCTGGCTGGAAAAGGAGCAAACATTGGAAACCTATTATGCACTGCTCCAAAAATCCTGATACTCCACGAAACCTGTTTTTGGAATTAATAAGAATTATTGAGCGGAAGAAATACGTTAGGGGCCCACACCCTGGCCAGGAGGGTGGGGGCGCGCCCGCCCCTACTGGGCACGCCCCCTGTCTCCTGGGCCCCCTGGTGGCCCCCCGGTGTCCATATTCTGCTATATGAGGGCTTTTACCCTGGAAAAAATCATGGGCAAGCTTACGGGACGAAACTCCGCCGCCACGAGGCGGAACCTTGGCGGAACCAATCTAGGGCTCCAGCGGAGCTGTTCTGCCGGGGACACATCCCTCCGGGAGGGGGAAATCATCACCAACATCATCACCAATGATCCTCTCATCGGGAGGGGGTCAATCTCCATCAACATCTTCACCAGCACCATCCCCTCTCAAAACCCTAGTTCATCTCTTGTATCCAATCTTGTATCCAAATCACAAATTGGTACATGTGGGTTGCTAGTAGTGTTGATTACTCCTTGTAGTTGATGCTAATTGGTTTACTTGGTGGAAGATCATATGTTCAGATCCTTAATGCATATTATTACTCCTCTGATTATGAACATGAATATGCTTTGTGAGTAGTTACGTTTGTTCCTGAGGACATGGGTGAAGTCTTGCTATTAGTAGTCATATGAATTTGGTATTCGTTCGATATTTTGATGAGATGTATGTTGTCTTTTCCTCTAGTGGTGTTATGTGAACGTCGACTACATGACACTTCACCATTATTTGGGCCTAGAGGAAGGCATTGGGAAGTAATAAGTAGATGATGGGTTGCTAGAGTGACAGAAGCTTAAACCCTAGTTTATGCGTTGCTTCGCTAGGGGCTGATTTGGATCCATATGTTTAATGCCGTGGTTAGGTTTACCTTAATACTTCTTTGTAGTTGCGGATGCTTGCAATAGGGGTTAATCATAAGTGGGATGCTTGTCCAAGTAAGGGCAGTACCCAAGCACCAGTCCACCCACATATCAAATTATCAAAGTACCGAACGCGAATCATATGAGCGTGATGAAAACTAGATTGCCGATAATCCCCATGTGTCCTCGGGAGCTCCTTTCTCATTATAAGAAATTGTCCAGGCTTATCCTTTACTACATAAAGGATTGGGCCACCTTTCTACACTTTATTTACTTTATTTACTTGTTACTCGTTACAATTTATCTTATCACAAAACTATCTATTACCTACAATTTCAGTGCTTGCAGAGAAAACCTTACTGAAAACCGCTTATCATTTCCTTCTGCTCCTCGTTGGGTTCGACACTCTTACTTATCGAAAGGACTACGATAGATCCCCTACACTTGTGGGTCATCAAGACTCTTTTCTGGCGCCGTTGCCGGGGAGTGTAGCGCTTTTGGTGAGTGGAACTTGGTAAGGAAACATTTATATAGTGTGCTGAAATTTTCTGTTACTTGTCACTATGGAAACTAATCCTTTGAGGGGCTTGTTCGGGGTATCTTCACCCCAACCAGAAGAGCAAAGAGTTGCTCCTCAACCTACTGAACTTTTTGAAAATATTTACTTTGAGATTCCTTCGGGTATGATAGAGAAACTGCTAGCTAATCCATTTGCATGAGATGGAACATTGCATCCCGATTTACACCTTATCTTTGTGGATGAAGTTTGTGGATTATTTAAGATTGCAGGTATTCCCGATGATGTTGTCAAAAGGAAGGTCTTCCCTTTATCTTTGAAGGGAGATGCATTGACATGGTATAGGCTATGTGATGATACGAGATCTTGGAATTATAAACGATTGAAGTTGGAATTTCACCAGAAGTTCTATCCTATGCATCTTGTTCATCATGATCGTAATTACATATATAATTTCTGGCCTCGCGAAGGAGAAAGCATCGCTCAAGCTTGAGGGAGGCTTAAATCAATGTTATATTCATGCCCCAATCATGAGCTCTCCCGGGAAATGATTATTCAAAATTTTTATGCTCGGCTTTCTCTCAATGATCACAACCTGCTCGATACTTCCTGTGCTGGTTCTTATATGCTGAAGACTATTGATTTAAAATGGGACTTATTGGAAAGAATTAAGCGCAACTCTGAATATTGGGGTTCCGATGATGGTAAGGAGTCAGGTATGACACCTAAGTTCGATTGTGTTAAATCTTTTATGGATACCGATGCTTTTCGTGGATTTAGCACTAAGTATGGACTTGACTCTGAGATAGTAGCTTCTTTCTGTGAATCTTTTGCTACTCACGTTGATCTCCCTAAGGAGAAGTGGTTTAAATATAATCCTCCTATTAAAGTGAAAGTAGTTGCACCTATTACAGTTGAAGAAAAGACTATCACCTATAGTGATCCTATTGTTCCTACTACTTATGTTGAGAAACCCCCATTTCCTGTTAGGATAAAGGATCATGCTAAAACTTTGACTGTTGTTCGTAAGAGTAATACTAGGACTTATACACCTCCTAAGCAAATCAATGTTGAACCTAGTATTGCTATGGTTAAAGATCTCTTGGATGATGATCTAAATGGGCATGTTATTTATTTCTGTGATGAAACTGCTAATATTGCTAGACCAGATACTAAGATACATAGACCTGTCGTAGGCATGTCTGTTATTTCTGTTAAAGTAGGAGATCATTGTTATCATGGTTTATGTGATATGGGTGCTAGTGCTAGTGCGATACCCTATGATCTATATAAAGAAATTATGCACGACATTGCACCCGTTGAATTAGAAGACATTGATGTTACCATTAAGCTTGCTAATAGAGATACCATTAAACCAGTTGGGATTGTTAGAGATGTTGAAGTTTTGTGTGGGAAGGTTAAATACCCTGCTGATTTTCTTGTTCTTGGCTCCCCACAAGATGATTTTTGTCCCATTATTTTTGGTAGACCCTTCTTAAATAAAGCTAGTGCTAGGATAGATTGTGAAAAAGATACTGTCACCGTTGGCTTAGATGGTATGTCTCATGAGTTTAATTTTGCTAAGTTTCGTAGACAACCTCATGATAGAGAATCACCTAGTAAGGATGAGATTATAGATCTTGCTTCCATTGCCGTGCCTCCTACTGATCCGTTAGAACAATATTTGCTAGACCATGAAAACGATATGTTTATGAAGGAAAGAAGGCAAATAGATGAAGTGTTCCTTAAACAGGAACCTGTGCTGAAACATAACCTTCCCGTTGAAATTCTTGGGGATCCCCCTCCACCCAAGGGTGATCCCGTGTTTGAACTCAAACCATTACCTGATAATCTTAAGTATGCTTATATTGATGAAAAGAAAATATATCCTGTTATTATTGGTGCTAACCTTTTAGAGCAAGAAGAAGAAAGATTATTGAAAACTCTGAAGAAGCACCGAGCAGCTATTGGATATACTCTGGATGATCTTAAGGGCATTAGTCCCACATTATGCCAACACAAAATTACAGTGGAGAAAGATGCCAAACCAGTTAGAGATCCTCAACGACGACTGAATCCCAAGATGAAAGAAGTGGTAAGAAAGGAGATACTAAAGCTCCTTGAGGCAGGTATAATTTATCCCGTTGCTGATAGTGATTGGGCAAGCCCTGTCCATTGTGTTCCTAAAAAGGGAGGTATTACCGTTGTTCCTAATGATAAAGATTAATTGATCCCGCAAAGAATTATTACAGGTTATAGGATGGTAATTGATTTCCGTAAATTAAATAAAGCTACTAAGAAATATCATTACCCTTTACCTTTTATTGATCAGATGCTAGAAAGACTATCCAAACACACTCATTTCTGCTTTCTAGATGGTTATTCTGGTTTCTCTCAAATACCCGTGTCAGCGGGGGATCAATCAAAAACTACTTTTACTTGCCCTTTCGGTACTTTTGCTTATAGATGTATGCCTTTTGGTTTATGTAATGCACCTGCTACCTTTCAAAGATGCATGATGGATATTTCTCTGATTTTTGTGAAAAGATTTGTGAGGTATTCATGTATGACTTCTCCGTTTATGGATCCTCTTTTGATGATTGTTTGAGCAACCTTGATCGAGTTTTGCAGAGATGCGAAGACACTAGTCTCGTCCTGAATTGGGAAAAGTGTCACTTTATGGTTAATGAAGGCATTGTCTTGGGGCATAAGATTTCCGAGAGAGGTATTGAAGTTGACAAAGCCAAAGTTGATGCTATTGAAAAGATGCCATGTCCCAAGGACATAAAAGGTATAAGAAGTTTCCTTGGTCATGCCGGTTTTTATAGGAGGTTCATTAAGGACTTTTCTAAAATCTCTAGGCCTCTGACTAATTTATTGCAAAAAGATATTCCTTTTGTCTTTGATGATGATTGTGTAGAAGCATTTGAAATACTTAAGAAAGCTTTGATCACTGCACTTATTGTTCAGCCACCTGATTGGAATTTACCTTTTGAAATTATGTGTGATGCTAGTGATTATGCTGTAGGTGCTGTTCTAGGGCAAAGAGTCGATAAGAAATTGAATGTTATCCAGTAAGCTAGTAAGACTCTTGATACTGCCCAGAGAATTTATGCTACTACTGAAAAAGAGTTCTTAGCAGTTGTGTTTGCATGTGATAAGTTTAGACCTTATATTATTGATTCCAAAGTTACTATTCACACTGATAAGGCTGCTATTAAATATCTTATGGAAAAGAAAGATGCTAAGCCTAGACTTGGTTCTCTTGCTCCAAGAATTTGATTTGCATATCATTGATAGAAAAGGAGTTGAGAACCCCGTTGCAGACAACTTATCTCGGCTAGAGAATGTTCTTGATGACCCACTGCCTATTGATGATAGCTTTCCTGATGAACAATTAGCGGTCATTAATGCTTCTCGTACTGCTACTTGGTATGCTGATTATGCTAATTACATTGTTGCTAAATTTATACCCCCTAGTTTCACATACCAGCAAAAGAAAAAGTTCTTTTATGATTTAAGACATTACTTCTGGGATGACCCACACCTTTATAAAGAAGGAGTAGATGGTGTTATTATACGTTGTGTGCCTGAGCATGAACAGGAACAGATCCTACGCAAGTGTCACTCTGAATCTTATGGAGGACACCACGCTGGAGATAGAACTGCACACAAGGTACTACAATCTGGTTTTTATTGGCCTACTCTCTTCAAAGATGCTTGTAAGTTTGTCTTATCTTATGAAGAATGTCAAAGAATAGGTAACATTAGTAGATGTCAAGAAATGCCTATGAATTACTCTCTTGTTATTGAACCATTTGATGTTTGGGGCTTTGATTATATGGGACCTTTTCCTACCTCTAATGGTTACACACAGATTTTAGTTGCTGTTGATTACGTTACTAAGTGGGTAGAAGCTATTCCAACTAGTAGTGCTGGTCATACCACTTCTATTAAAATGCTTAAAGAAGTTATTTTTCTGAGGTTTGGAGTCCCTAGATATCTTATGACTGATGGTGGTTCACATTTTATTCATGGTGCTTTCCGTAAGATGCTTGCTAAGTATGATGTTAATCATAGAATCACATTTCCTTATCATCCGCAGTCTAGTGATCAAGTAGAGTTGAGCAATAGAGAGCTCAAATTAATTTTGCAAAAGATTGTGAATAGATCAAGAAAGAATTGGTCCAAAAAACTTGATGATGCATTATGGGCCTATAGAACTGCATAAAAAAATCCTATGGGAATGTCTCCTTATAAGATGGTTTATGGAAAAGCTTGCCATTTACCTCTTGAACTTGAACATAAAGCATATTGGGCTATTAAAGAGCTCAATTATGACTTCAAACTTGCCGGTGTGAAGAGGTTGTTTGACATTAGCTCACTCGATGAATGGAGAACCCAAGTATATGAGAATGCCAAGTTATTGAAAGAAAAAGTCAAACGCTGGCATGATAAAAGGATACAAAAGCGTGAGTTTAACATAGGGGATTATGTGTTATTATTCAACTCTCGTTTAAGATTTTTTGCAGGAAAACTTCTCTCTAAATGGGAAGGTCCTTACGTTATCGAGGAGGTCTATCGTTCTGGTGCCATAAAAATCAACAACTTCGAAGGCACAAGTCCGAGGGTGGTGAACGGTCAAAGAATTAAACATTTTATTTCAGGTAATCCTATCAATGTTGAAACTAATATTATTGAAACCGTAACCCCGGAGGAATACAAAGGGACACTTTCCAGAACATTCCAGACTCCAAAAAGGAATAGGTATGTGGTACGGTAAGTAAACCGACTCCAAAACAACTCCAATGGCAATTTTTATTAGTTTTGGAATATTTAAGAATTTTAGGAAGAAAGAAGTAGTCCGAGAGGGACACGAGGCCTCCACGAGAGTGGAGGGCGCGCCCACCCTTACAGGGTGCGCCCCCTGTCTCGTGGACACCCCGTGTGCCTCCCGGACTTTGTTTTCTTGCACGTTACGTATTTTGGTCGGTAAAAATTCATTATATAAACTCCCGAAGGTTTTGACCACCGTATCACGCAAATATCCTCTGTTTTCGTTTCGAGCTGTTTCTGTTTCAGATCTAGAGCATCATGTCGTCTCCAAGCGCTCCCAAGGACAAGTTTTTCGAGA
Source organism: Triticum dicoccoides (assembly GCF_002162155.2). NCBI lineage: Eukaryota > Viridiplantae > Streptophyta > Magnoliopsida > Poales > Poaceae > Triticum > Triticum dicoccoides. The sequence goes on along the minus strand of NC_041389.1, from coordinate 175,848,941 downwards.
GGGTTATCAACCCCTATCTCGCGGAGGTGCTGCGACACCCTCAAACCATTGAGATGCGTGAGAGGGTGCTGCACATCTGCGATGTGGAGGGACCAAGGCGTACCGGAAGCGTGGAGACAAAGCTCGAAGCCGTGGAGCAGCAAGTTTTCAAGTGCCAAGGGATGGTGGAGCGTGGACTCGACGCCAACCAGATGATGATCACGGAGTTCACCAACAACCACAAGCTAGATTCCAAGGTCATTGGGGAGACCATCTTCAAGCTTCAAGAGAAAATCGAGCACCTCCAAGCCCAAACCTATGACCTGCAAAACCAAAACTGTGAGTATGAATATAGATTCAAGAGGATGAGTTTGGCTGCAGATTTAAGGATCCGGGAGACTCGATCATCCTTCTATGATGGTGAGCCTATGCCTTTGAAGATGGACGACAAGCCTACATCATCAACAACTCCTACTTCACCACCTCCGAGGACATAATCACATGAGTATGGGCACTCCCCCTGGCAACTGCCAAGCTTGGGGGAGGTGCCCCAGTATCGTATCACCATCACACTCCTATCTTTACCGTTTTATTTAGTTCGATTGTTTAAGTAGTACCTTGATCTAGTAGATTGAAGTTTTGATATCAAGTAGTTTGAGTTTTGCTTTGTGATCTCTTTATGTATTCAAGTCCGCGAGCTATCTATAATAAAGATTAGTGTTGAGTCAAGGGCTTTGCTATGTTTCTATGATCTTGAGAAAGTAGAAAGAATAAAAGAGTTCATATTGATCTTATGGTTAGTGATGACTTCACACATAGAAAGTATGAGGCATAAAAGTTGTTGAGAGTTGATAAACGTAGTTTTGGTCATCGCTGAAATTAATAGGAAGTGATAAGGAAAGAGAGGTTCACATACAAATATATTATCTTGGACATCTTTTATGATTGGGAGCACTCATTAAGTATGACATGCTAAAAGAGTTGACGTTGGACAAGGAAGACAACGTAATGGTTTATGTTTTCTCACATCTCAATTAAAGTATATTGTCATTGACCTTCCAAACATGTTGAGCTTGCCTTTCCCCCTCATGCTAGCCAAATTCCTTGCACCAAGTAGAGATACTACTTGTGCTTCCAAATATCCTTAAACCCAGTTTTGCCATGAGAGTCCACCATAACTACCTATGGATTGAGTAAAATCCTTCAAGTAAGTTGTCATGTTGCAGGCAATAAAAATTGTTATCTAAATACGTATGACTTATTAGTGCAGAGAAAATAATATTTATACGATCTTGTTGTGGAAGTAATAAAAGTGACGGACTGCATAATAAAGGTCCACATACAAGGGGCAATATAAAGTGACGTTCTTTTGCACTAAGATTTTGTGCATCCAACCCTAAACGCACATGACAACCTCTGCTTCCCTCTACGAAGGGCCTATCTTTTATTTTATGTTTTTACTTTATGCTTGAGTCAAGGTGATCCTCACCTTTCCCTTTTTCATTTTATCCTTTGGAAAACTCCTCGTGTTTGAAAGATCATGATATATATATCCAATTGGATGTAAGTTAGCATGGGCTATTATTGTTGACATCACCTAAAGGTGAATATGTTGGGAGCCAACAAAATAAGCCCCTATCTTTCTCAGTGTCCGGCTGAAACTCCATAACCACAAGTATTGCGTGAGTGTTAGCAATTGTAGAAGACTACAAGATAGTTGAGTATGTGGATTTGCTGAAAAGCTCTATTGTTGACTCTTTCTGATGTTATGATAAATTACAATTGCTTCAATGACTGAGATTATACTTTGTTAGTTCTCAATGAAGTTTCTGAACCATACTTGACATTGTGAATTGATCATTACTTGAGTATAAGAAATCATATGATAAAATCTATATATGTTGCTGTTATAAGAATGATCATGATGCCCTCATGTCCGTATTTTATTTTTATCGACACCTCTATCTCTAAACATGTGGACATATTTTTCGATTTCGGCTTCCGCTTCAGAACAAGCGAGGTCTAAGCTTGGGGGAGTTGATACGTCCATTTTGCATCATGCTTTTATATCAATATTTATTGCATTATGGGCTGTTATTACACATTATATCTCAATATTATGGCTATTCTCTCTTATTTTACAAGGTTTACCATGAAGAGGGGGAATGCCGGCAGCTGGAATTCTGGCTGGAAAAGGAGCAAACATTGGAAACCTATTCTGCACTGCTCCAAAAATCCTGAAACTCCACGAAACCTCTTTTTGGAATTAATAAGAATTATTGAGCGGAAGAAATACATCAGGGGGCCCACACCCTGGCCAGGAGGGTGGGGGCGTGCCCCCTGTCTTCTGGGCCCCCTGGTGTCCCCCCGGTGTCCATCTTCTGCTATATGAGGGCTTTTACCCTGGAAAAAATCATGGGCAAGCTTATGGGACGAAACTCCACCACCACGAGGCGGAACCTTGGAGGAACCAATCTAGGGCACCGGCGGAGCTGTTCTGCCAGGGACACTTCCCTCCGGGAGGGGGAAATCATCACCAACATCATCACCAACGATCCTCTCATTGGGAGGGGGTCAATCTCCATCAACATCTTCACTAGCACCATCCCCTCTCAAAACCCTAGTTCATCTCTTGTATCCAATCTTGTATCCAAATCACAAATTTGTACCTGTGGGTTGCTAGTAGTGTTGATTACTCCTTGTAGTTGATGCTAATTGGTTTACTTGGTGGAAGATCATATGTTCAGATCCTTAATGCATATTATTACTCCTCTGATTATGAACATGAATATGCTTTGTGAGTAGTTACGTTTGTTCCTGAAGACATGGGTGAAGTCTTGCTATTAGTAGTCATGTGAATTTGGTATTAGTTCGATATTTTGATGAGATGTATGTTGTCTTTTCCTCTAGTGGTGTTATGTGAACGTCGAGTACATGACACTTCACCATTATTTGGACCTAGAGGAAGGCATTGGTAAGTAATAAGTAGATGATGGGTCTCTAGAGTGACAGAATCTTAAACCCTAGTTTATGCGTTGCTTCGTTAGGGCTGATTTGGATCCATATGTTTAATGTTGTGGTTAGGTTTACCTTAATACTTCTTTTGTAGTTGTGGATGCTTGCAATAGGGGTTAATCATAAGTGGGATGCTTGTACAAGTAAGGGCAGTACCAAAGCACCGGTCCACCCACATATCAAATTATCAAAGTACCGAACGCGAATCATATGAGCGTGATGAAAACTAGCTTGCCGATAATCCCCATGTGTCCTCGGGAGCTCCTTTCTCATTATAAGAAATTGTCCAGGCTTATCATTTGCTACATAAGGGATTGGGCCACCTTGCTGCACTTTATTTACTTTATTTACTTGTTACTCGTTACAATTTATCTTATCACAAAACTATCTATTACCTACAATTTCAGTGCTTGCAGAGAAAACCTTACTGAAAAAACCACTTATCATTTCCTTTTGCTCCCCGTTGGGTTCGACACTCTTACTTATCGAAAGGACTACGATAGATCCCTTACACTTGTGGGTCATTAGTGTTCGAGAGGTCGCGCCATGGTCTCGGTGAGGGGGAGGGCTCTCGGCGCGGGCGCCGGCTTCTTGCCGTTCTATGGCCGCGTCGATGAGCTGTTGGACGCGTCTCGTCATGCAGCATAGCTCGTCACCATCCAAGCCTTCTAGCTAATCTGCTGCCACCTGAGCGACATGCAGGTTCTCGAGTGGTGTGGCATAGACTGGGCGGTCGCCCCCCAGCATGCTGGCGATGGCCGCGCCGCGCTTCTTGATAGCGCCAAGTCGGCTAGGCCCGCCAGCAGCCGGCGAGCCGGAGGCGGCGCGGTCGACCTCACGCTGATAGGCCTCGGTGAGGCGTCTCATGGAGGCTATCTTCTTGCCGTTCTCGATGAGGGCAAGGCGGCGGACCTCCAGTGTCTCGGCGTCGGCATCAGTGGGGATGGGTGCAAACAAATCGCGCATCACCGTCTGTAGAGTGTCATGGGCGTCCGCGTCGATGACCACCACGTTGGTGGGGAAGGCGTTGAGGGATGCTGTGTCGGAGTCGATGAGCATCGGGTCGATGGAGCCGATCGACTCCAAGTCGAAGGTGGGCTCGCTGGCGATGTCGAGCTTGCCAAGGAGGTTGATGAGGCAGCTCTCGGAGTTGGTTGCACCCACGTCTGGCGCGGGCTCATCAGAAAGGTGGACCTCACCGAGAAGATCAGCGAGGCAGCTCATTGCACATGTGGCGTCGACGCCACGCAGCACGTCAGGGCAAGCGCCATCGGGCGTGCCGGGCTGACTACGCTCGCTGGGAAGGAACAAGGTTCCCGTCCAGAGTAGGTCGCCGGACGTCGGTGCACCTGGCCGCACGGTGGGCGCCAAATGTCGGGTGGTAGGTGCGACATATGCCAAAGGATGGCTAATCATAGTGGGAGTCACTAAGACATTGCCGGTGCCTGGAAACGGGATAAGGCGAAGACATGCCTGTCGACGAATCTTACCCAGGTTTGGGGCTCTCCTAGGAGATAACACCCCTAGTCCTGCTCTGCGGGGTCTCCGCATGATCACTAAATCAGTAAGTAGCTACAAGTGGCTCCTTGAGCTGTACGGCTAGAGGAAGACGAATGACAAGGCTAGCTCTCCTCTTCTCTCTAGGTGGTGTGTGTAGTTCTAATGGATCAACCCTTTGCATGGGTGCCCTGGGGGGTTTATATAGGCCTACCCCCTAGGGGTACAATGGTAATCCGGCTGGATGTGGGTCCAGACCGTCAGTGTCTATGGTCGCCGGCTTCTCCGCCGACCGCTGGGGCCTGCCGATTGGTGGGTCCTGCCGGCTGCCGGCCTCTAGGTCAACAGGCTGGGCCCACCGCCTATAGACCCTGTCGGCTGCTCATTACTGTTGCCTCACTCTTGATGACGATGGCTTGGTCGGGGAAAGCATGGCTATAGTGCCGCTCCCTGGCGGGCGTTCACTATAGACTTACCCCGTCTTATCTGCTTAATGGTGCACAAACTTCCAGGATGAGGGTGAGCCGGCTGTTGGGAGCCGGCCTCTCCTTATGCTGACTGGGCTAGTCAGGCCGCCTTCTGGTGGCTCTCTGGCTAGAGGGGCCCACCGCCTGTAGGCCGTACCGATAGCCGGTCATGGGGGCATGGTCGCTCTGCCATGGGTAATGTCATGGTTAACGTGGCAATAGTGCCGCGTCGGCGAGGGATGGTCGCCTGATATGATGCACTATGGCCACGCCTGTTCCAGGATTCTGGGGTGGCGGGCTTCACTGTAGCATGCCCCATCTTGTCGCCGTTATGTGGGTGCAGACTTTGAGGGTGCATGGGGTGGGCCGCCTGCTAGAGGTCGGCCACTCTGGTGGCCACCTGCTAGGAGTCAGCCCGCTCTAGGGTAGCTTGCTGAGCTTTGCCGCCTTCCTACAGCTGGCCACCGGACCAGCCGGCCATGGGAAGGCGGCCCTTCGTCTTGGATGTTTGAGGGGCGCAGTCGGCCCGATGTTTTGAAGAGCCAGGGGGAGCCGATAAGGCTACCCATGATCATTTACTCTGACACAGAGTTTCACCATTCGGTCTCACCGAGTTTGGGAATCTGTGTGTAACGGCTAGATTTTGTGTGGAGGCTATATATATCCCTCCACCCATTCTTCACACTACAAAAAAATACACTTCCGTGATGATATGTGTTTGTGATAGTAGGTCGCGTTTTTTTGTCATGCATGTACATCCATGACGATTTTATGACATAATCAAGATAGTCAGACCTGTGCTGTCGTAGAAGTGTTCCATGACATTACCAAAATTATCATCATGGAAGTGTCCACTTCCATGATGATAAATCGCGCGTCACAGAAGAGCTTTCGTCAAGGGTGACCGACACTTGGCCTCCACCGTAATGGAACGCCGTTAAGCTATTGGGTCCAGTTTTGGATCCGATAACTCGTTAACAGCCCGGACCAATGGGGATTTTCCACGTGCAAAATCATCATTGGCTGGAGGAAACACGTGTCAGCTCCGCGTTGGCACAGGTGTCACTCATCCAATGGGCGAGACTCGCCTATGATATGTTGACACGTGGACCAACCCATAAAGTTTAAATGGGTCGGCCCAACTAAAGGCCACAAGATTTTGCGGACCATAATGGGACGGCCTAGCTAAAGGCCCACGAGATTTTGCGGACCATAATGGGCTGGCCCAGCTACAGGCCCACAAGATTTTGCGGGCCATAATGGGCCGGCCCAGGTAAAGGCCCACAAGATTTTTGTGTGCCATAATGGGCCGGCCCAGGTAAAGGCCCACAAGATTTTTTGCGGATCATAATGGGCCGACCCAGCAAAAGGCCCACGAGATTTCACCGACATTAATGGGCCGACCCAGCTGTAGGCCCACAAGATTTTGGGGACGCTAGTAGGCCAGCCCATTAACTGGTTGCCATGTTTTGGGCCAAATGCCGACCCATATTTGATCTAGTCCATTAATGGCCTGCCACGTTCCGGGCCTAATAATGGCCCATATGAGATCCGGCCCATTAAAAGCCTACCATGTTCTGGGCCAAATTATGGCCCAAATCAGGTCCGACCCTTTAAGAGGCTTTAGGCTAAACTATGGCCCATATCAGATTCGACCCGTCAACTGGACGCTATGCTTTTGGGCCCACTTGCTAAAGGCCCATTTAGTATTTCGGCCTGATATTAGTTTCGGCTTGTTAAGGGCCCGTTTAACATTTCGGCCCTATATTGATTTTGGCCTGTTAAAAGCCCGTTATATAGTCGGGCCTAACTACGGCCCGGTTTGCATCTGGCCTGCTCGCAGCCGATATCTGATTGGGCCAAACAAGGACCGAGACAATTTTGTCCTGTTAAAAGCCCGTGATTTGATTCACACAATCATGGGCCGGGGTCCATTTCGGGCTGCTGCCGGACCGTGAGCTGTTCGGCACGTTTCAGGCCCAACCTACTTCTTAGCCTCCTAAAAGCCCATTGAGTTTTCTTGCGAAAAGAGGGCCGGCGGTTACTCGACCTATTAAAGGCCCGAATCTACTAGTGTGCCAGTTTACTTTTGGCCTTTTAACGGACCAAGATGACTTGGCCCATTGTAGCGACCCGACCTCAGATGGTCAAGTCTCTGTGCTCAGGTGTCATCCCTAGATCAGTAATGCTGACACCACACAGTACTTCGAAGGATTTATAACAGAGTAGCAATCACACACTTATTACATCGATGTCCCAAAGAGGACTTATTACAATAATCATGGCTTAAGGCCATCTAATAACGATAACAGCGGAAGACTTGGAAGATAAGTGAGTCCATCAACTCCAACGGCATCACTGAGTATAGAACCACGACCTAAAAGCACCTTACTCGTCGTCTGAAAAATCTGCAACATGAAAGTTGCAGCCCGAAAACGGGTCAGCACATGGAATATGCTGGCAATGTAACACATAGAGAATAATGAATGGTAAGCCTATACTACATGCATATATGGCTGGTGGAAAAGCTCTATGGTTACAGTTTTGCGAAAAGCCAGTTTTTCCCTACTGCAAAGGAATAAATTTATTTAACTATCATGGTGGTTGTTAAACATTGAGAATGGTTGACAGCATCCTCAATCCCAATTAAAAGTCATCATTAACAAACCCAACAATATTAGATTAGAGTAACATGTTGAGATTCACATGATATTCAAGTACTAGATACTCAAGATGTCCATAACCGGGGACACGGCTAATCATGATTAGTTTGTACACTCTGCAGAGGTTTGCGCACTTTTCCCCACAAGACTCGATCGCCTCCGTTTGGTTCCTCGCACTACATGGTGTTTGAGAAACGGATGATCGAGACATAGTCTTTCAGAAGCGCTAGCACCTTACGATGGGTAGACCGGTACACCTACATCCCTTACATCTGCTAGTCTACCACTATAAGAGTTTGCACGACTTAGTCAACTATGCCAGAGCCCATAATGGCTTGTGGCTGCACACGGAAGTTACTAGCATGAATTATCTTATGATCCCTTTGAGCCTGGGTGGCGGTCCATAGGAAAATCACACGGTAACCCCGGGATTTCCAAAAAAACAGGCAATCACTGGATACCCCAGGTGCCTCAATCCACCCAGATGTGTATTTAAGTTGCCACCTTAGGTAAACCATTAATTAACAATCTCACATCTGTCATGGATATTCACTCACCCAATCCACGTCTACTAGCATAGCATGGCATAATAAGCAAACGCAGAAGTAACTCCCAAAGGTTTCATAAGTAACACAGGTAATAGGTACTACCTCATCTACTTCCCATCCCACAATTTGATTAGATCCTAATCATGTAGTGTTTGAGGATTGATCTAATGCATAAAAACTGGGTAGTAGAAAAGATATGATCAAGTGTTACTTGCCTTGCTGATGATCCGCGAAACCTAGAGATTCGAAGTAACAAGCGGCGCACTCCGGGTGATCTATCGCAGACAGACAACAAGCATACAATAAGTACTCATCTAATGCACAGGTAAATCACGAATAAAAGATCTAACCAGAAAGTTCAACTTAAGAACCCTGGTGGCAAAAGAACCAAATCAAATAAAGCAACGAAGGTCAAACGGCGAAAAGAAAACAACTCGGTTCTAGCAAATTGAAACTAGGTCAAATTTTTACAGTAGCAAAACTTTGTTTAAGTTGATTAGTCAGAACGGCGGTTTCGAAACGAAACTCCAGGCGCTTGAGTCACCTGATTCCGATAAACGAGCGAGAAGATAAACTAGAACGAAGATCGGATCTGAAGTCGCGATCAGAAAAATAGCGGAATAAATCCGATTAAAAGAAAAATGACGAACGGTTAAACGAACGGACGTTCGTTAACCGGGGATAACCGGTGGTCACGTTCGTTAAGACGAACAGTCCGGTGAACGCTCGGTAAACAACAAAACCGGAAATAAAACCGATCTAGGGTTTTTCAAAAAAAACCGAAACATCGAAAAAACAACCGGAACGGTTTTTATAAAAAAAATCGAACCGAGGGGAGGGTGGCGCGGCGCGGCTACCTCGACGAGGCGGGGCTCCGTCGGGGTGGCGGCTAGGCGGTGGGGCGACGGCGTCGCGGCGGCGGCGCGGGCGGCGGCGCTGGCGGCGGGCGGCAGCGGCGCGAGCG
>NC_041389.1:175826806-175839380 GCF_002162155.2 Triticum dicoccoides | reverse complement strand
TGCTTGGGGGCGGCGGCTGCGGGTTGTGGGGAGGAGAGGGGGGGGTGTTGGGTATTTAAAGGGGGGGAGGGTGGCTTGGGGGAGGGGGCAAGCAAGGGGAGGAGGAGGAGGAATCCTCCTCGGATTCGGCCGGCGGCGGCAGCGCGGCTGCGCGAGGGCGCGTGCGCGGGAGGGGGCCGCGGCTGGGCCGGCTCGGCTGGGCCCTTGGCCCAGTCGGGCGCTGCATTTTTTTAAATAAATAAATACGCGCGCAGAAAGAAAAAATAAGGAAAAGAAAATCTAAACGAACTCCAAAAATTACAAAGTAAATTTTCCCCGACTCTAAAAATGAGTCGAACAAAATGAACTTTTACTCGGGGCCTAAAATGCAATTTTTGAAAACATGCATTTTTCCCTAAGGCAAATAAACTCCGAGAAAATCCAGAATTTGATTTATTTATTAAATCTTCATTTTTCCTAATTTTTGGGAAAGTCATATTATTCCCTCTCATATTTTTGATATTGGAAAATTATTTGAAGATGAAATAAATAAATAAAATCAAATGATCCTCTTTTCATAATTCGAGGAAACTCAAATATGAAAATTTCGAAATCTCCAACTCTCTCCGAGGGTCCTTGAGTTGCGTGAAATTTCTAGGATCGGCAAATGCAAGAAAATATGTAATGCATGATGATTTAATGTATAACATTCCAAATTGAAAATTTGGGATGTTACAAACCTACCCCCCTTAAGATGAATCTCGCCCTCGAGATTCGGGTTGGCTAGAAAATAGGTGAGTGTGATCCTTGAGCAAATCTTCTTCTCTCTCCCAGGTGGCTTCATCCTCAGTGTGGTGGCTCCACTGAACCTTGCAAAACTTGATAACCTTGCTGCGAGTAACCCTGCTAGCGTGTTCGAGAATCTTGATGGGTTTTTCCTCATATGTTAAATCATCCTTCAACTGAATTGCTTCAAGTGGCACTGTATCTCTTAGCGGTACCTCCGCCATCTCGGCGTGACATTTCTTCAGCTGAGAAACATGGAATAAGTCATGAACTCCTGACAGTCCTTCTGGTAATTCCAACTTATAAGCGACTTCTCCCATGCGTTGCAAGATCCTATACGGTCCAACGAAACGTGGTGCTAATTTTCCTTTAACTCCAAAACGCTTAACTCCTCGAAGTGGGGATACTCTAAGATAAACTCTGTCTCCAACTTCATATTCTATCGCCTTGCGTTTTGAATCCGCATAGCTTTTCTGTCTGGACTGGGCTACCTTGAGCCTATCGCGAATCAACTTAACTTTCTGTTCAGACTCCTTAATCAAATCTGGTCCAAACAACTGACGGTCTCCAACTTCGTCCCATGACAACGGTGTCCTGCACCTCCTTCCGTATAAAGCTTTGAAAGGTGCCATCTTCAAGCTGGTTTGGTAACTGTTGTTATAAGAAAACTCTGCATACGGCAAATTATCGTCCCAACTAGATCCATAATCTAGTGCACAAGCTCTCAGCATATCCTCCAAAATCTGATTGACTCTCTCAGTCTATCCATCTGTCTGTGGGTGGAAAGCTGTACTGAATTCCAGCCTGGTTCCCAATGTTTCATGCAACTGATTCCAAAACTTTGAGGTAAATTGGGTTCCTCTATCTGATACGATACTCCTCGGAACTCCATGCAAACACACAATTCTGGTCATGTATATCTTTGCCAACTTAGCACTGCTATAGGTAGTCTTGACTGGAATGAAATGAGCTACCTTCGTCAAGCGGTCGACTATAACCCAAATCGAGTCATAGCCTCAATGAGTCTTTGGCAAACCTGTGATGAAATCCATGCCTAGTTTATCCCACTTCCATTCGTGTACCGGCAATGGTTGCAACAATCCTGCTGGCTTCTGATGTTCTACCTTCACTCTCTGACATACATCACAAACTGCTACATACTCCGCAATATCCTTCTTCATTCCGGTCCACCAGAATGTTTCCTTCAAATCCAAATACATCTTGGTATTTCCTGGGTGAATCGAATAGGGTGAATCATGTGCCTCTTGAAGAATCAATTTCCTGATCTCCGGGTCATTTGGCACATAAATACGGTCCTCAAACAATAGGGTATCGTGCTCATCCTCATGAAATCCCTTTGCTTTTCCTTCGCTCATTTTCTCCTTTATATCCGCGATCTCCTTGTCATTTTTCTGAGCTTCCCTGATTTTATCCATCAAGGTAGACTGAATCTCCAATGCTGCTACATAGCCTCTCGGAACTATTTCTAAACATAGCTCACGAAGATCTTCTGCTAGCTCCTTTGGTATCTCCCCAGTCAATAGCGTATTGACATGGCTCTTGCGGCTCAATGCGTTAGCTACTACATTAGCCTTTCCGGGATGGTAATGCAATCTCATATCATAGTCCTTGATGAGTTCCAACCATCTCCTTTGTCTAAGGTTTAACTCATTCTGCGTGAAAATGTACTTCAAACTCTTGTGATCCGTGTACACCTCACAATGATTTCCAATGAGGAAATGTCTCCATGTCTTCAATGCATGCACTACGGCTGCTAACTCCAAATCATGCGTGGCATAATTTAATTCGTGACGTTTCAGTTGTCGTGAAGCATACAAACAACTCTTCCTTCCTGCATAAGCACTGCTCCAAGTCCTCGACGTGAAGCGTCGCAATACACCTCATAATCCTTGGTCTGATCTGGCAAAATTAACACTGGTGAGGTAACCAATCTTTTCTTCAACTCCTGAAAACTTGCCTCACAATCCTCAGTCCATATGAACTTGGTATCCTTTTTCAGCAACTCCATCATAGGCTTTGCAATCCTTGAGAAATTCTCAATGAATCTCCGGTAGTATCCGTCGAGTCCAAGGAAACTCCTGATCTCTCCAACTGTGGTTGGTGCTTCCCAGTTTGTCACAGTGACTACCTTAGTGGGGTCTACTGCGATACCTTCTCCAGATATAACATGTCCGAGAAATCCAACTTCCTTTAACCAAAACTCACATTTGCTGAACTTGGCATATAACTGATGTTCCCTTAGTTACTCCAAAACTAATCGCAAATGTTCCTTATGTTCCTCTTCATTCTTCGAGTAAACCAAAATATCATCAATGAACACCACGACGAACTTATCCAAAAACTCCATAAACACTTTGTTCATCAGGTTCATGAAATAGGCAGGTGCGTTAGTTAGTCCAAATGACATAACGGTATACTCATACAGTCCATATCTTGTGGTGAACGTTGTCTTAGGTATGTCCGGCTCTCAAATCTTCAGCTGATGGTACCCTGATCGCAAATCGATCTTGGAAAACACTTTAGCTCCTTGCAAACGATCAAACAGATCATTTATCATTGGTAGTGGGTACTTGTTCTTGATTGTTACTTCATTCAATCCACGATAATCAACAACCATCCTTAACGATCCATCCTTCTTCTCCACTAAAAGTACGGGTGATCCCCAAGGCGAAGAACTTGGGCGTATATAACCTTTATCCAATAGCTCCTTAATCTGCTTCTTGATTTCCGCCAAATCCTGTGCGGGCATCCTGTATGGTCGCTTCGATATTGGGCCTGTACCTGGCAAAAGCTCAATAAAAAACTCACTGTCTCTATCCGGTGGCATTCCTGGCAATTCATCAGGAAATACCTCAGGGTAATCCTTCACCACTGGCACCTCTTCCTGCACAACTCCTGATAAGGAATTTACTTGTTTCCTATTTGGTCCATGTCGTGATACATACCTAATCCTTCTTCCTTCTGGCGTTGTGAGTAAAATTGTCTTACTTGCACAATCGATGTTTCCTCCATACATTGACAGCCAATCCATACCGAGAATCACATCCAATCCTTGGGATTCCAGAATGATCAAATCTGTCGGGAATACATGCCTTCCTATACTTAATGGCACTTGAAAACATCCTTGTCTGGCCATATACTCCGCTCCTGGTGAGCTTACTAGCATAGGGGTTTTAAGAATCTGAGTAGGCAGACTATACTTCTCTACAAATCCCCTTGATATGTATGAATGTGATGCACCAGTATCAAAAAGAACAAGTGCAGTAAATGACTTAACCAAAAACTTACCGATTACTGCGTCGGGCTGATCTTCAACCTCCTCCACATCAATGTGGTTCACCTGTCCCCCGTTGAAAGGGTTTGGCTTCTTTCCAGAGCTTCCATTTCCACCTTGGCCTTCGGGACAGTCATTTGCATAATGTCCGGTCTTGGAACACTTGTAACAGGTAACATGGCTCAGGTCTTTCTTGGCTGGGGTTGATGGTGTGGTCCGGTTCTGGCCGTTGCTTCCTCCATTCCCATTACCATTCTTGTGGCCATTATGGTTGTGCGAACTACCTCCTCCATGGGTATGCTGAAACTGAACTCCCTGTTTAGGGGTATAACGGGGCTTCTGCTGGGCTCCAGAGTTATACTTCCCCTGCCCATACTTCCTCTTGTGATTCTCAATCTGCTGCTGCTTTCCGTCAATCATGAGGGCGCGGTCTACTAATTCCTGGTAGTTATTGAATCTTGCTACCATCAACTGCAGGCTTTACTCATCATTCAGTCCTTCCAGAAACTTCTCCTGCTTAGTTGCATCTGTAGCAACGTCATCTTGGGCATAACGTGCTAACTTACTAAAATCATCCACATACTGGCCAACAGTCCTTCCTCCTTGGCGTAAGTTGCGAAACTCACGCTTCTTCATGGCCATAGCTCCTGCTGAAACATGGGCAGTGTGGAAAGCTTGCTGAAACTGATCCCATATGACAGTGTCTACAGGGTAAGTGGCTATGAAATTCTCCCACCATGCTGCTGCGGGTCCGTCAAGCTGATGTGCAGCAAACTTCACCTTCTCACCATCTGTGCATCCTGAAGTGGTCAACTCCCTTCCTATCTTGCGGAGCCAATCATCTGCTACAATCGGCTCGGTGCTACTAGAATACACCAGCGGATTCAGCCTAAGGAAACGAGTCAAGTGATCCGCAGGTGGTGGTGGGGGTGGGTTGTTATTGTTGTTGCCTTGGTTCTGTACCAATGTTTGAATCAAAGTATTCTGCTGCTGAATCAACTGAGTGATCTCTGGCGGGAAAACAAACTTGGGGTCGCGTCTCGGAGGCATCTGAAGGGTTTAGAAAAGACGGGAAATTAAGAATAGAGTGAGGTCTAAGGAGAAAACACTACCCAAATGCTCATGAGACAAATGCACACAAAATCACTTCATTCATTTCAACAAAGGGCATACAACGGTCTAACTATCGCAAAAGTGCTTGTACTATATGTTTACATGGAGGGAAATACTACTAATATGTGGGGGTCATCTATTAATTTGAACCAGTGGAAGACTCCATGATGTCTGCTCCAGCTTCGTCTTCAAAGTCGGGCTCACTTGGATCCGAATCGGTGTCGTCGATGATGATGTAGTTGCTCGGACAGTCGACGTACTTGTCTTCATTCTTGAGTGCTAATTTCTTCTTGAGTTCTTCAATCTCATACTTAAGATCGCTATTGTGCTTTACTACAGCTACGATCTCGTCCATGTAGTCCTTGCGTGTAGTCTTCAGTTCTCCTTCAAGTTCGATGATCCTTCCCTTCGCATTCTTCAACTCTATCATATCGTTGCACATCTGGTTCTCCTGGCGTCGAATGTGCTGGTTTAACTCTTGGATGAAAGCGGCAATGGATCTATCCTTCTTGGTGCTGACTATCTCCCATTGTTCATCTCGGCGTCCGCAAATCTGGTAGATAGTGTCCTTGAGGTCTTCTTGATAAACTTCTCCAATGCGTCCCATGGTGATATGAGCTGCCATGCTCTTTCCAGACTCCAGATTGGTGCACTGAAAACACTATCTATAGGCTTGGTGATTGGGGCGAATGTCCTTCCCGGAACGTGGGCTTGAATCTTCCAGCGTTCCTCTTCAGGCAGAGTGGCGTTGAAAGTCCCGGTGAAGCTTGGTAGTCCAATGTTCAGGTACTTGGCGACTTCCTTCAAGTGGAATCCAAAAGGTGTACCTTCATCTGGTTGAGCGTACTTGATCTTTGCGTCCGTCATCCTAAAAGAGTAGAAAAGATGAGGAGTTAGAAAATGAGGAGAGAATAGTGATCTATGGCTTTAACTTAGTGGTCGTGTCCTACAGTCAGCGTGTGCTCTGATACCATCTCTGTAGCGACCCGACCTCAGATGGTCAAGTCTCTGTGCTCAGGTGTCATCCCTGGATCAGTAATGCTGACACCACACAGTACTTTGAAGGATTTATAATAGAGTAGCAATCACACACTTATTACATCGATGTCCCAAAGAGGACTTATTACAACAATCATGGCTTAAGGCCATCTAATAACGATAACAGCGGAAGACTTGGAAGATAAGTGAGTCCATCAACTCCAACAGCATCACTGAGTATAGAACCACGACCTAAAAGCACCTTACTCGTCGTTGGTGGCGCAAACGATAGAAGCAGTATGCGCTTTTAACCAATTCATTCCCAGAATGAGATCAATGCTACAGGACTTCAGTACGATGGGAGAGACAAGGAATTCCAGTCCTTCGATTTCTACAGGGACGTCGTTGCAAATCATGGAGGTTCGACATTGGCCCGCAGGAGTGTGTACTAATAGTGAAGCATTCATGTCCTCACATTTAATGTCGTGCAAGCATGCAAAATCTTCTGACATGAATGAATGCGATGCACCTGTATCGAATAAAACAGATGCAGGTACCGAATTTACGAGGAGTGTACCCATCACAGTAGCACGCTGGTCTTCAGCTTCTTTCAGATCAACATGGTTGGCATGAACACGACCATAGGACTTGGCATTGTTGTTGCGGGGCTGGTTGTTACCACGACCAGCTGCTGGAAGGGCCAGTTGATTCTGGTTCTGGTTGCATTCCCGAGCACGGTGTCCTGGCTGACCACACCTAAAGCACAGACCATTATTGGGAGTGGGAGCAAGAGCTCGGGGTGGTGGAGCTGGAAGCCTTGGATGCCTAGTTGGAGCAGCCGGCAGACGAGGTGCAGCATAAGACTGCCTTGGGGCAGGTGCATTTGGACGGTACATGCTGTTCGGGATCCATATCTTACGCTTCTGCGAGGGCGGGCCCGAAGATGAGCCCGTGTCACGGTTGCGCCTTTGAGAGCTCTGGTGTTCTTGCAGACCAGTCTCGACATTGATGGCCTTGTTCACCAAGGTGGCGAAATCGGCAAAGTCATGCACTAGAAGTGCGAGCTTGATGTCAGCTTGAAGGCCTTCACGGAACTTCTCCTGTCTGCGAGCATCAGTTGCAATGTCTTCTTCAGCATAGCGGGATAAGTCCAGAAACTCCCGCTGATAAGCTTCCACAGTTTTGTTGCCCTGTGTGAGGTTGCGGAACTCACACTTCTTCCTGTCCATGATTCCCCGAGGAATGAAGCGGGCACGGAAGGCAGCCTGAAAGTCTGGCCAGGAGATGCTTGTCCCAATTGGCAGAGTACGCCTGTGGCTGTCCCACCATTGCGCTGCGGGTCCCTTTAGAAAGAAGGAAGCAAAAGTGACATAGCTGGCAGGGGCTACATCAGCAGACTCCATCTCATAGGTGATGTCACGGAGCCAGTCATCAGCATCCAGCGGCTGGGTTGAGCTGCAGTACACACTTGGGTTGAGGCATATGAAATCCTGCAGAGTGGTTGTATTTGGCTGCTGGTTCATATTGGGGCGAGGAAACTGAGCCATCATGTTCTCCATGAACTGGCGATTCATCTCAAGCTATTGGATCATACCAGCCATGTACTCAGGCGGTGGTGGGAAGTTGCCACCACGACCACGACCAGCTGGTCTAACCATCTTGTTAATATATAACAGGGGTAGTTCAGTATTGAGAAATTTGCATAGACAAGAGTCATTCATGATGAAACATGCATAATGAAAGGAGCACGACAGATACCACATAGATAGTCGGCATAACTTACAAAAGGGGTCGGACATAGAGCTCAGTACACAGAGTTCAGTACATAGACTAAGTAATTATAGGCGGCACGCAGGCTCGCGAATGCATCTAATACTAATGAGCAAGACTACATCAGTCCCAGGAGGTACTGTGAAGGTAATTGTAACCTGACAGCTGGTAGTGAGGCAACGGATAGTCCTCCACTTCAGTGGCCTGGGGGCCGCGGATACTCTGGTGTAGAACCCGACGCTCAGGTGGCAGAAGAGGACCAAGTGCGGGAGAGTAGCCTCCCACCTCTGGCCATCCGACACCGTGGGGCATCACGGTCCTGGCTGAGTAGATCGCAGAATGCGGCAGCTGTCCAGACCGGACAAAGGGGTGCAACAGCGTCAGAGCCCTGTAAAGGTGCTGACGAGTGGTGTACAACTCGTGGCGAAGAGCTCTGTTAGCTCGGTCCAGCCCATCAGCATGCAGAACCAGGCGCTGATGGTGGAAGGGCTCTCGGGTGACGGTGGAGTAGGCGGCAGTGTAGTATCCCTCCGCACCAACGTCAGATGCGATAGGAATGTGCCTGAAAGGGGAAGTGTCCAATGCCTGATACTCTCCACGAAGACGTGTTAGAGCAGCATGAGCAGCATCGTGGACTGCCATATCGATAGTCACCCCAACACCATGTGCGGTGTGTAGCACAGTAGTGGAGTCATACTCCCGAGAGTAGAGGTGGACGATGGCTCGGTACTGCTCCTGGTTAAAGTCCTGGTACTCCTCAAAGCCGGTGTACTCAGGGTGCCAGCGATAACCCAGATAGGTCATCATCTCAGCTAGCACGGCAGGTGATCCCGAGGCACCAATGGCCGTCGTGTGGCGGACGACCTGCCTCGTGGGTTCCATCTGAAAACAAAGATGTTTCAAGGGAGTCAATGACAGTGTGGAAATCGTCCAAAACACTATTCCAAAGAATACTATGGCTTTATCCAACTTTGGGGTGAATGGGGTCACGGGATCCTAGTGATAGTTAGTAAATTCGTTTAACCCGAGTAGAAAAGAGTTCAGAGTCCCAGAGTAAAGGTCGAGGAGTAAAAGATCCTAGTACCACCCAATGGCGACGTGGGCCCATAAGGCTCACAGCCATGTTAGTAAAAGTTTTGTAGTGACTAGACTCGACTTCGTCCAAGGAGTGTGGAAGGGGGATTCCTACAGGCAGTCGGCTCTGATACCAACTTGTGACGCCCCCGATTCAATCGTACACTAATCATGCACGCAAATGTGTACGATCAAGATCAGGGACTCAGGGGAAGATATCACAACACAACTCTAAAACATAAATAAGTCATACAAGCATCATAATACAAGCCAGGGGCCTCGAGGGCTCGAATACAAGTGCTCGATCATAGACGAGTCAGCGGAAGCAACAATATCTGAGTACAGACATAAGTTAAACAAGTTTGCCTTAAGAAGGCTAGCACAAACTGGGATACAGATCGAAAGAGGCGCAGGCCTCCTGCCTGGGATCCTCCTAAACTACTCCAGGTCGTCGTCATCGGGCTGCACGTAGTAGTAGGCACCTCCGGTGTAGTAGGGGTCGTCATCGACGGTGGCGTCTGGCTCCTGGACTCCAGCATCTGGTTGCGACAACCAGAAAGAAAGGAAAGGGAAAAAAAGGGGGAGAAAGCAACCGTGAGTACTCATCCAAAGTACTCGCAAGCAAGGATCTCCACTACATATGCATGGGTATATGTGTACAGGGCCATATCAGTGGACTGAACTGCAGAATGCCAGAATAAGAAGGGAATAGCTAATCCTGTCGAAGACTACGCTTCTGGCAGCCTCCATCTTGTAGCATGTAGAAGAGTGTAGATTGAAGTCCTCCAAGTAGCATCTCCAAGTATCATCTCCAAGTAGCATCTCCAAGCAGCATCGCATAGCATAAACCTACCCGGCGATCCTCTCCTCGTCGCCCCGTAGAAAAGCGATCACCGGGTTGTCTATGGAACTTGGAAGGGTGTGTTTTATTAAGTATCCGGTTCTAGTTGTCATAAGGTCATGGTACAACTCGAAGTCATCCTGTTACCGAAGATCACGGCTATTCGAATAGATTAACTTCCCTGCAGGGGTGCACCAACTTACCCAGCACGCTTGATCCCATTTGGCCAGACACACTTTCCTGGGTCATGCCCGGCCGCGGAAGATCAACACGTCGCAGCCCCACCTAGGCACAACAGAGAGGTCAGCATGCCGGTCTAAACCTAAGCGCGCAGGGGTCTGGGCCCATCGCCCTGAGCACACCTGCATGTTGCGTGGGCGGCCGGAAGCAGACCTAGCCTAGCAGGCGTTCCAGTCCAATCCGGCGCGCGCCGCTCCGTCGCTGACGTCTGAAGTGCTTCGGCTGATACCACGACGCCGGGATACCCATAACTACTCCCGCGTAGATGGTTAGTGCGTATAGGCTCGTAACCAACTCAGATCAAATACCAAGATCTCGTTAAGCGTGTTAAGTATCCGCGAACGCCGAACAGGGCCAGGCCCACCTCTCTCCTAGGCGGTCTCAACCTGCCCTGTCGCTCCGCCACAAAGATCCACACAGAGGGCCGTTGGGACAAAGGTCCTTTCAGCCCCCAATCCGTGAATCACTCGCGGGTACTCTTCGAGCTGACCCGACTTTAGTCACCATCTGTATAGTATGTATGTATGTATAGTATATACCCGTGATCTCCTCCCGAGTGATCACGGCCCAATAGTATAGCAAGGCAGACTGACAAGAATGTAGGGCCAATGATGATAAACTAGCATCCTATACTAAGTATTTAGGATTGCAGGTAAGGTATCAACAGACGTAGCAACAATGTCAGGCTATGCATCAGAATAGGATTAACGGAAAGCAGTAACATGCTACACTACTCTAATGCAAGCAGTATAGAGAAGAGTAGGCGATATCTGGTGATCAAGGGGGGGGGGGCTTGCCTGGTTGCTCTGGCAAGAAGGAGGGTTCGTCAACTCCGTAGTCGAACTAGGCAGCAGCAGCGTCGGTCTCGTGGTCTACCGGAGAGAAGAGGGGGGAGAAACAATGAATACAATGCAAACAAATGCATATCGATGCATGACATGACAAGTAACGATGCTAGGTGTGCCCAATCGCGGTAGTAGGTGATACCGACGAAGGGGGGGGAAACATCCGGGAAAGTATTCCCGGTGTTTCGCGTTTTTGGACAGAGGAGGCGGAGGGGGAAAGTTGCGAGTTCGGTAGGTTAGGGGTGTGTGGCGGACGAACGGACTGCGTATCCGGATTCGTTGGATTTTTCTGAGCAACTTTCATGTAGAAAGTATTTTCATCCGAGTTACGCATTAAAAGATATGATTTTCTAAAGATTTAATCATTTTCTGGAATTTATTTAATTAATTTAAATCAACATTATCCAAAACAGTGTGTGATGACGTAGGCATGACATCAGAGTGATGTCAGCAGGTCAACTGGTCGGTTGACCAGTCAAACCAGACAGGTGGGTCCAGTGGGACCCACATGTCATTGACAGGGTAATAACAAGGGGGTTTTAGACTAATAATTGGGTTAATTAGTGGGTGGGACCCAGTAGTCAGTGACTGTTTAGTTAATTAAATTAATTAATGAAATAATTAGCATTTTATCTATTTACAAAATGTTTTAACTCACGCGGGCCCGCATGTCAGTGGCAGTAGCTGCCACATCAGCGTAGTTGACCCGGTCAACTTGGCCAGTTGGGCCCCCCAGGCCCACAGGCAGTGACCCAGGGGGTGGACCCCACGCATGCCACATCAGCCGGCCGGCGTTTAGACGCCGGCGAATCCGTTTCCGCGGCGGCGCGGCTCGGGAGAGTGGCGGGTTTCGCCCATAGGGCACCAAATCGAGCGGGACCGGTCGCGTTCGAACGGCAAGACGACGGCGGAGTGAGTGGGGGTGGTTGTAGAGGCGGTGGTGGCCGGAGTCGAGTGCCACAAGCTCGTCGGCGGCGAGGTGGTTCGGGCGTGAAATGAAGATGGCGACACAGCGCGCTTCAGGGTGAAAGGGAAGGCTAGGGTGGACCTGCGCGACGCGCTGAGCACAAAGGACTCGGCCCCATGACCATTTGGTCACCGGAAGGGCGCCGGCGACGCGCGCAGGCGGCGGCGTGGTCGGGTCCCCGACAAGAAACGCGCTAGTAGGCACGGGAAGGCTATTGCGCGGGCGTGTTGGGCTCCTAGGAACCCCAGGAGTGCAACGGCGAGTTCGGGCGTGCGTGACGACGGCGGCGAGGTACACCGTGGCGACCAGAGCCTCGACAATGGCGGCGGCTGGCTACAGAGCGCTAGGGGGCCAACGAAGAGCAGCAGGGGGAGGAGAAGCTCACTGTGCGGCACACAAGATGGCCCTTGGGAGTTTAGTAGCCGGAGAGTTGACGGTGCTCGTCGGAGGTGCGTCGGGGATCCGAGGAAGAAGACGAGGTTGGGGCAGCGTTCGATGGTGCTCGGCGTCCTGCGTCTTGACGTGGAGGCATAGTCGAGGGAGGCGGAGCGTGCGGACGCGTTGGAAGGGCGTGGAGATCGTGGTGTCCGCGAGTACTACGGCGGCGAGGCCATGGTGGCGCTCGGTTGCCGTGGGGAACGAGGGGGCGAGGTGCGGTGGATCTGGAGGGGGGGCGCAGGGACCGA
>NC_041389.1:175816570-175826311 GCF_002162155.2 Triticum dicoccoides | reverse complement strand
CGTCTCGTCGCCGGCGAGGGGGGTTCGGTTGGGACGCGCCCTGTTCCGACCCGGGTCGGGGGAACAGGGGAAGGGGACGCGGTGCGGGAGCTGGGCCGGCTGGGCCGGCCAGGCTGGCTGCGGGCCAGGGGGGTTGGGCGGTGGCCGTGCGGGTGGGTTGGGCTGCCTGGTCCAGGGGGCTTCCCCCCTTTTTTTGTTTTTTTTGTAATTTCTTTCTTTTATTTATTTTCCCTTTCTGTTTTATTTAGTTTTAGGGCATTTAGGCATTTTATAAAATGGTGTTTGCTTCACCATAATTACCAGTGCAATATTTGGCAAACCCCGAACATTTTCGCTTTGACTTTTGAAAACTTAGGGTGTTTGTCACTAATTCATATTTTGAATTAGCAATGATTTTGAACTACCACTTGGTTAGCAACAGTAACACTGATGACATGGCATCATTAGAAGAGTTTTACTGTAGCCTAATTATCCGGGCGTTACAAATCTCCTCCACTGCAAGAAATCTCGTCCCGAGATTTAGGAGGTAGAAGGAAACAGTGCGGGGTATTCATCACGCAGGCGATCCTCACGTTCCCAAGTGGCTTCATCTTCAGAATGGTGCGACCACTGGACTTTGAGGAACTTGATCGCCTTCTGGCGTGTGTGGCGTTCAGCTTGGTCGAGAATGCGGACCGGATGCTCTTTATAGGAGAGATCCTGTTGCAATTCGAGCACTTCATGATCCACTCCTCGGATCGGGTCCTTGAAGCAACGGCGGAGCTGTGATACATGGAACACATCGTGAACCTGAGAAAGGTTCGGCGGAAGCTCCAGTTGATATGCCACTTTTCCACGCCTCTCGAGAATAGTGAATGGGCCAATATAGCGAGGAGCTAGCTTGCCCTTGATCCCGAAGTGGTGAGCACCCTTCATTGGTGTAACTCGAAGATAGGCCTTTTCGCCAGGTTGATAGACCATGTCTTTATGATGACGGTCATAATTACTCTTTTGGCGTGACTGAGCAGTCTTGAGATTCTCGCGAATAATGCGGACTTGCTCTTCTGCATGTTGGATAATATCCGGACCAAAGAGTGGACGTTCCCCAGTTTCTGACCAGTTCAGAGGGGTTCGGCACTTTCGTCCATATAACACTTCGAAGGGGGCCATCTTCAGACTAGCTTGATAGCTATTATTATAGGAGAACTCAGCATACGGGAGAGATTCCTCCCATTTCTTGCTGAAGGAAATAACACAAGCCCGAAGCATGTCTTCGAGAACTTGGTTGACACGTTCAACTTGCCCTTGTGACTGAGGATGAAAAGCAGTGCTGAAAGACAGATGAGTGCCCATAGCTTCTTGGAAACTTGCCCAGAATCTTGAAGTGAATAAGCTGCCACGATCTGAACTGATTACCAATGGAATACCGTGAAGCGAGACAATTCTAGTCATGTAGAGAGTTGCAAGCTGGCTAGCAGTGATCGTTTCTTTGACCGCCAAAAAATGTGCAACCTTAGAAAGTTGGTCAATGACGACAAGAATAGCATCATTACCCTTTTGCGATTTGGGAAATCCAGTAACGAAGTCCATCTCGACATGGTCCCATTTCCATTCAGGAATAGATATAGGTTGCAGAGTTCCAGCAGGCCTTTGATGTTCTGCTTTGATACGACGGCAAACGTCACATTCAGCAACATAACGAGCAATGTCTTGCTTCATGTTAGACCACCAGAATCTCTGGCGGATGTCTTGGTACATCTTTGTACTACCAGGATGGATACATAGAGGCGTATCATGAGCTTCTTTCATAACCTCCTGAGTCATATTCAGGTTTTCCTTCTTACACGGCACCACTAGGCGGCCTTTGAAGTACATGGCGCCATCATCAGCAATAGTGAAGAATGATGGCTTTCCTTCTTTGAGGTCGCGCTTAATCTTGTGGACTTCAGAGTCATATCCCTGTAATGTCTTGATGGAGCTCATGAGATCGGGTTCGACAACCAGGGTATAGAGGGAACCCTTGGAAACAACACGGAGATTCATCTTGCGAGACTCCTCAGGAGGGGGAGCGAGTGCACCCGGAGGAACAATATGGAGGTTCAGCTTTCTGAATTCTTCAACAAGTGAGGGCTGAACTTTGTGAATCTGGAGGTGGTTGCAGTAAGACTTGCGGCTTAAAGCATCAGCCATTACATTAGCCTTGCCTGGAGCATAGGAAATACCCAAATCAAAGTCTGCAACAGTCTCCATCCATCTCTGCTGACGGAGGTTCAGGTCTGGCTGAGTAAACAGATACTTCAGACTTTGGTGGTCAGTGAAGATCTCGCAACGATTACCGAGTAGGTAATGTCGCCACTGTTTTAGCGCATGAATGACAGCAGCAAGTTCGAGGTCGTGAACTGGGTAGTTCTCTTCGTGAGGGCGCAATTGCAGAGAGGCATAAGCAACCACTTTGCGCTCTTGCATTAGGACACAGCCTAATCCTTGACGGGAAGCGTCGCAGTAAATGATGAAGTCCTTCTTAGTATCAGGAGGAGCTAGTACTGGGGCAGAAGTCAAGTTGTCTTTGAGTGCCTGGAAACTTTCCTGACATTTATCTGTCCATTGGAACTTGACGCCCTTATGCAACAGGTTAGTCAGAGGCCTGGCAATCTTGGAGAAGTTCTCGACGAATCGACGGCAATAGCTGGCGAGACCGAGAAAACTTCTGACTTTCTTGACATTCTTCGGAGGAGTCCAATCGAGAATAGCCTGAACTCGTTCAGGGTTGACGGCAATACCATCCTTAGAGATGACATGCCCGAGATAGGTTACTTCGGGAAGCCAGAATTCACACTTGGAGAACTTGGCATATAGCTGATGCTCTTGTAGCTTTTCCAGCACAAGACGAAGATGTTCAGCATGTTCTTCTTCATTCTTGGAAAATATTAGGATATCATCCAGATAAACCACGACGAACTTGTCGAGGTAATCCATGAATATATAGTTCATCAGGCGAGAGAAGGTGGCTGGAGCATTGGTTAAGCCGAAAGACATGACGGTGTACTCGTATGAACCATAACGAGTCACAAAGGCGGTCTTGGGGATATCCTCCTCACGAACACGGATCTGGTGGTAACCCAACCTCAAGTCGAGTTTAGAGAACACTGATGAACCAGCCAGTTGATCATACAGATCATTGATCCGAGGAAGAGGATACTTATTCTGAATGGTAGCTTGATTTATAGGACGGTAGTCTTGGACCAATCGGTTTGTCCCATCTTTCTTCTTGACAAAGAGAGAAGGTGCTCCCCAAGGAGAGCAACTTGGGCGAATGAAACCACTTCGAAGAGATTTATCGATTTCCTCCTTAAGCTCAAGGAGTTCATGCGGCGGCATCTTGTAGGGTCGCTTGGCTATAGGAGTGGTGCCTGGTTTCAAGTCGATGACGAATTCGACAGCTCTAGCAGGGGGAATCCCTGGGAGTTCTTCTGGAAATACGTCGAGGAAGTCACGCACGACGGGAATGTTTTCAATGCCCTCGAGTGGTGCGGTGTTCAATGCATGCAATGCATAGAGCCTTACCTCGGCATTCTTAACCAGATGGGCATTGTAGCTTATTATTTCATCAGAAGGGTGTAGTAGATGGACGGTCTTGGTGGCGCAAACGATAGAAGCAGTATGCGCTTTTAACCAATTCATTCCCAGAATGAGATCAATGCTACAGGACTTCAGTACGATGGGAGAGACAAGGAATTCCAGTCCTTCGATTTCTATAGGGACGTCGTTGCAAATCATGGAGGTTCGACATTGGCCCGCAGGAGTGTGTACTAATAGTGAAGCATTCATGTCCTCACATTTAATGTCGTGCAAGCATGCAAAATCTTCTGACATGAATGAATGCGATGCACCTGTATCGAATAAAATAGATGCAGGTACTGAATTTACGAGGAGTGTACCCATCACAGTAGCAGGCTGGTCTTGAGCTTCGTTCAGATCAACGTGGTTGGCATGAACACGACCATAGGACTTGGCATTGTTGTTGCGGGGCTGGTTGTTACCACGACCAGCTGCTGGAAGGGCCAGTTGATTCTGGTTCTGGTTGCATTCCCGAGCACGGTGTCCTGGCTGACCACACCTGAAGCACAGACCATTATTGGGAGTGGGAGCAAGAGCTCGGGGTGGTGGAGCTGGAAGCCTTGGATGCCTAGTTGGAGCAGCCGGCAGACGAGGTGCAGCATAAGACTGCCTTGGGGCAGGTGCATTTGGACGGTACATGCTGTTCGGGATCCATATCTTACGCTTCTGCGAGGGCGGGCCCGAAGATGAGCCCGTGTCACGGTTGCGCCTTTGAGAGCTCTGGTGTTCTTGCAGACCAGTCTCGACATTGATGGCCTCGTTCACCAAGGTGGCGAAATCGGCAAAGTCATGCACTAGAAGTGCGAGCTTGATGTCAGCTTGAAGGCCTTCACGGAACTTCTCCTGTCTGCGAGCATCAGTTGCAATGTCTTCTTCAGCATAGCGGGATAAGTCCAGAAACTCCCGCTGATAAGCTTCCACAGTTTTGTTGCCCTGTGTGAGGTTGCGGAACTCACACTTCTTCCTGTCCATGATTCCCCGAGGAATGAAGCGGGCACGGAAGGCAGCCTGAAAGTCTGGCCAGGAGATGATTGTCCCAACTGGCAGAGTACGCCTGTGGCTGTCCCACCATTGCGCTGCGGGTCCCTTTAGAAAGAAGGAAGCAAAAGTGACATAGCTGGCAGGGGCTACATCAGCAGACTCCATCTCATAGGTGATGTCACGGAGCCAGTCATCAGCATCCAGCGGCTGGGTTGAGCTGCGGTACACACTTGGGTTGAGGCATATGAAATCCTGCAGAGTGGTTGTGTTTGGCTGCTGGTTCATATTGGGGCGAGGAAACTGAGCCATCATGTTCTCCATGAACTGGCGATTCATCTCAAGCTATTGGATCATACCAGCCATGTACTCAGGCGGTGGTGGGAAGTTGCCACCACGACCACGACCAGCTGGTCTAACCATCTTGTTAATATATAACAGGGGTAGTTCAGTATTGAGAAATTTGCATAGACAAGAGTCATTCATGATGAAACATGCGTAATGAAAGGAGCACGACAGATACCACATAGATAGTCGGCATAACTTACAAAAGGGGTCAGACATAGAGCTCAGTACACAGAGTTCAGTACATAGACTAAGTAATTATAGGCGGCACGCAGGCTCGCGAATGCATCTAATACTAATGAGCAAGACTACATCAGTCCCAGGAGGTACTGTGAAGGTAATTGTAACCTGACAGCTGGTAGTGAGGCAACGGATAGTCCTCCACGTTAGTGGCCTGGGGGCCGCGGATACTCTGGTGTAGAACCCGGTGCTCAGGTGGCAGAAGAGGACCAAGTGCGGGAGAGTAGCCTCCCACCTCTGGCCATCCGACACCGTGGGGCATCACGGTCCTGGCTGGGTAGATCGCAGAATGCGGCAGCTGTCCAGACCGGACAAAGGGGTGCAACAGTGTCAGAGCCCTGTAAAGGTGCTGACGAGTGGTGTACAACTCGTGGCGAAGAGCTCTATTAGCTCGGTCCAGCCCATCAGCATGCAGAACCAGGCGCTGATGGTGGAAGGGCTCTCGGGTGACGGTGGAGTAGGCGGCAGTGTAGTATCCCTCTGCACCAACGTCAGATGCGATAGGAATGTGCCTGAAAGGGGAAGTGTCCAATGCCTGATACTCTCCACGAAGACGTGTTAGAGCAGCATGAGCAGCATCGTGGACTGCCATATCGATAGTCACCCCAACACCATGTGCGGTGTGTAGCACAGTAGTGGAGTCATACTCCCGAGAGTAGAGGTGGACGATGGCTCGGTACTACTCCTGGTTAAAGTCCTGGTACTCCTCAAAGCCGGTGTACTCAGGGTGCCAGCGATAACCCAGATAGGTCATCATCTCAGCTAGCACGGCAGGTGATCCCGAGGCACCAATGGCTGTCGTGTGGTGGACGACCTGCCTCGTGGGTTCCATCTGAAAACAAAGATGTTTCAAGGGAGTCAATGACAGTGTGGAAATCGTCCAAAACACTATTCCAAAGAATACTATGGCTTTATCCAACTTTGGGGTGAATGGGGTCACGGGATCCTAGTGATAGTTAGTAAATTCGTTTAACCCGAGTAGAAAAGATTTCAGAGTCCCAGAGTAAAGGTCGAGGAGTAAAAGATCCTAGTACCACCCAATGGCGACGTGGGCCCGTAAGGCTCACAACCATGTTAGTAAAAGTTTTGTAGTGACTAGACTCGACTTCGGCCAAGGAGTGTGGAAGAGGGATTCCTACAGGCAGTCGGCTCTGATACCAACTTGTGACGCCCCCGATTCAATCGTACACTAATCATGCACGCAAATGTGTACGATCAAGATCAGGGACTCACGGGAAGATATCACAACACAACTCTAAAACATAAATAAGTCATACAAGCATCATAATACAAGCCAGGGGCCTCGAGGGCTCGAATACAAGTGCTCGATCATAGACGAGTCGGCGGAAGCAACAATATCTGAGTACAGACATAAGTTAAACAAGTTTGCCTTAAGAAGGCTAGCACAAACTGGGATACAGATCGAAAGAGGCGCAGGCCTCCTGCCTGGGATCCTCCTAAACTACTCCAGGTCGTCGTCAGCGGGCTGCACGTAGTAGTAGGCACCTCCGGTGTAGTAGGGGTCATCGTCAACGGTGGCGTCTGGCTCCTGGACTCCAGCATCTGGTTGCGACAACCAGAAAGAAAGGAAAGGGAAAAAAAGGGGGAGAAAGCAACCGTGAGTACTCATCCAAAGTACTCGCAAGCAAGGATCTACACTACATATGCATGGGTTTATGTGTATAGGGACATATCAGTGGACTGAACTGCAGAATGCCAGAATAAGAAGGGAATAGCTAATCCTGTCGAAGACTACGCTTCTGGCAGCCTCCGTCTTGCAGCATGTAGAAGAGAGTAGATTGAAGTCCTCCAAGTAGCATGTCCAAGTATCATCTCCAAGTAGCATCTCCAAGCAGCATCGCATAGCATAAACCTACCCGGCGATCCTCTCCTCGTCGCCCTGTAGAAAAGCGATCACCGGGTTGTCTATGGAACTTGGAAGGGTGTGTTTTATTAAGTATCCGGTTCTAGTTGTCATAAGGTCAAGGTACAACTCCAAGTCGTCCTGTTACCGAAGATCACGGCTATTCGAATAGATTAACTTCCCTGCAGGGGTGCACCAACTTACCCAGCACGCTTGATCCCATTTGGCCAGACACACTTTCCTGGGTCATGCCCGGCCGCGGAAGATCAACACGTCGCAGCCCCACCTAGGCACAACAGAGAGGTCAGCACGCCGGTCTAAACCTAAGCGCGCAGGGGTCTGGGCCCATCGCCCTGAGCACACCTGCACGTTGCGTGGCCGGCCGGAAGCAGACCTAGCCTAGCAGGTGTTCCAGTCCAATCCGGCGCGCGCCGCTCCGTTGCTGACGTCTGAAGTGCTTCGGCTGATACCACGACGCCGGGATACCCATAACTACTCCCGCGTAGATGGTTAGTGCGTATAGGCTCGTAACCAACTCAGATCAAATACCAAGATCTCGTTAAGCGTGTTAAGTATCCGCGAACGCCGAACAGGGCCAGGCCCACCTCTCTCCTAGGCGGTCTCAACCTGCCATGTCGCTCCGCCACAAAGATCCACACAGAGGGCCATTGGGACAAAGGTCCTTTCAGCCCCCAATCCGTGAATCACTCGCGGGTACTCTTCGAGCTGACCCGACTTTAGTCACCATCTGTATAGTATGTATGTATGTATAGTATATACCCGTGATCTCCTCCCGAGTGATCACGGCCCAATAGTATAGCAAGGCAGACTGACAAGAATGTAGGGCCAATGATGATAAACTAGCATCCTATACTAAGTATTTAGGATTGCAGGTAAGGTATCAACAGACGTAGCAACAATGTCAGGCTATGCATCAGAATAGGATTAACGGAAAGCAGTAACATGCTACACTACTCTAATGCAAGCAGTATAGAGAAGAGTAGGCGATATCTGGTGATCAAGGGGGGGGGGCTTGCCTGGTTGCTCTGGCAAGAAGGAGGGGTCGTCAACTCCGTAGTCGAACTGGGCAGCAGCAGCGTCGGTCTCGTGGTCTACCGGAGAGAAGAGGGGGGAGAAACAATGAATACAATGCAAACAAATGCATATCGATGCATGACATGACAAGTAACGATGCTAGGTGTGCCCAATCGCGGTAGTAGGTGATACCGACGAAGGGGGGAAACATCCGGGAAAGTATTCCCGGTGTTTCGCGTTTTTGGACAGAGGAGGCGGAGGGGGAAAGTTGCGAGTTCGGTAGGTTAGGGGTGTGTGGAGGACGAACGGATTGCATATCCGGATTCGTCGGATTTTTCTGAGCAACTTTCATGTAGAAAGTATTTTCATCCGAGTTACGGATTAAAAGATATGATTTTCTAAAGATTTAATCATTTTCTGGAATTTATTTAATTAATTTAAATCAACATTATCCAAAACAGTGTGTGATGACGTAGGCATGACATCAGAGTGATGTCAGCAGGTCAACTGGTCGGTTGACCAGTCAAACCAGACAGGTGGGTCCAGTGGGACCCACATGTCATTGACAGGGTAATAACAAGGGGGTTTTAGACTAATAATTGGGTTAATTAGTGGGTGGGACCCAGTAGTCAGTGACTGTTTAGTTAATTAAATTAATTAATGAAATAATTAGCATTTTATCTATTTACAAAATGTTTTAACTCACGCGGGCCCGCATGTCAGTGGCAGTAGCTGCCACATCAGCGTAGTTGACCCGGTCAACTTGGCCAGTTGGGGCCCCCAGGCCCACAGGCAGTGACCCAGGGGGTGGACCCCACGCATGCCACATCAGCCGGCCGGCGTTTAGACGCCGGCGAGTCCGTTTCCGCGGCGGCGCGGCTCGGGAGAGTGGCGGGTTTCGCCCATAGGGCACCAAATCGAGACGGACCGGTCGCGTTCGAACGACAAGACGACGGCGGAGTGAGTGGGGGTGGTTGTAGAGGCGGTGGTGGCCGGAGTCGAGCACCACGAGCTCGTCGGCAGCGAGGTGGTTCGGGCGTGAAATGAAGATGGCCACACAGCGCGCTTCGGGGTGAAAGGGAAGGCTAGGGTGGACCTGCGCGACGCGCTGAGCACAAACGACTTGGCCCTGTGACCATTTGGTCACCGGAAGGGCGCCGGCGACGCGCGCATCGGGTCCCCAACGAGAAACGCGCTAGTAGGCACGGGAAGGCTATTGCGCGGGCGCGTTGGGATCCTAGGAACCCCAGGAGTGCAACGGCGAGTTCGGGCGTGCGTGACGACGGCGGCGAGGTACGCCGTGGCGACCAGAGCCTCGGCAATGGCGGCGGCTGGCTACAGAGCGCTAGGGGGCCAACGAAGAGCAGCAGGGGGAGGAGAAGCTCATCGTGCGGCACGCAAGATGGCCCTTGGGAGTTTAGTAGCCGGAGAGTTGACGGCGCTCGTCGGAGGTGCGTCGGGGATCCGAGGAAGAAGACGAGGTTGGGGCAGCGTTCGATGGTGCTCGGCGTCCTGCATCTTGACGTGGAGGCGTAGTCGAGGGAGGCGGAGCGTGCGGACGCGTTGGAAGGGCGTGGAGGTCGCGGTGGCCGCGAGTACTACGTCGGCGAGGCCATGGTGGCGCTCGGTTGCCGTGGGGAACGAGGGGGCGAGGTGCGGTGGATCTGGAGGGGGGGCGCAGG
>NC_041389.1:175802974-175816455 GCF_002162155.2 Triticum dicoccoides | reverse complement strand
GTGGGAGGGGGGAGTGGGAGGAGGAACCGAGGAGGCGCGGCGTGGCGACCTTATCCCCTCGTCTCGTCGCCGGCGAGGGGGGTTCGGTTGGGATGCGCCTTGTTCCGACCCGGGTCGGGGGAACAGGGGAAGGGGACGCGGTGCGGGAGCTGGGCCGGCTGGGCCGGCCAGGCTGGCTGCGGGCCAGGGGGGTTGGGCGGTGGCCGTGCGGGTGGGTTGGACTACCTGGTCCAGGGGGCTTCCCCCCCTTTTTTTTGTTTTTTTTGTAATTTCTTTCTTTTATTTATTTTCCCTTTCTGTTTTATTTAGTTTTAGGGCATTTAGGCATTTTATAAAATGGTGTTTGCTTCACCATAATTACCAGTGCAATATTTGGCAAACCCCGAACATTTTCGCTTTGACTTTTGAAAACTTAGGGTGTTTGTCACTAATTCATATTTTGAATTAGCAATGATTTTGAACTACCACTTGGTTAGCAACAGTAACACTGATGACATGGCATCATTAGAAGAGTTTTACTGTAGCCTAATTATCCGGGCGTTACACCCGAAAACGGGTCAGCACATGGAATATGCTGGCAATGTAACACATAGAGAATAATGAATGGTAAGCCTGTACTACATGCATATATGGCTGGTGGAAAAGCTCTATGGTTACAGTTTTGCGAAAAGCCAGTTTTTCCCTACTGCAAAGGAATAAATTTATTTAACTATCATGGTGGTTGTTAAACATTGAGAATGGTTGACAGCATCCTCAATCCCAATTAAAAGTCATCATTAACAAACCCAACAATATTAGATTAGAGTAACATGTTGAGATTCACATGATATTCAAGTACTAGATACTCAAGATGTCCATAATTGGGGACACGGCTAATCATGATTAGTTTGTACACTCTGCAGAGGTTTGCGCACTTTTCCCCACAAGACTCGATCGCCTCCGTTTGGTTTCTCGCACTACATGGTGTTTGAGAAACGGATGACCGAGACATAGTCTTTCAGAAGCGCTAGCACCTTACGATGGGTAGACCGGTACACCTACATCCCCTACATCTGCTAGTCTACCACTATAAGAGTTTGCACGACTTAGTCAACTATGCCAGAGCCCATAATGGCTTGTGGCTGCACACGGAAGTTACTAGCATGAATTATCTTATGATCCCTTTGAGCCTGGGTGGCGGTCCATAGGAAAATCACACGGTAACCCCGGGATTTCCAAAAAAACAGGCAATCACTGGATACCCCAGGTGCCTCAATCCACCCAGATGTGTATTTAAGTTACCACCTTAGATAAACTGTCACATCCCTAGCTTCTGGTAATGCACTAGGCTAGACCTCATGTGAGCATCATGTTTAAATTCAAATGAAATTGAATTGAGGAATTTTCAAAGCCTCAGAAGACCTTTAAAAATAACCAACATTTAAATTTCATCAAATGAGTCCAAGAAAATGTTCCTGTTATTCCATGGAAATATTGGTGAGAGGTAAAATTTAAACCAATATTTTTGGAGTCACAGAGATATTTATTTTGGCCATTTGAATTAATCCAATAACTATTTTCTTTGGATTTATATTTAATATATATTAAATATGACTCCAAATAATTCTGGAAGTTTGTGAGTGGCTTTGTATATATTTTAGTAAGCCACATAATAAACTACAGAATTTATTAAAATGGTTTAGTATTTTACTAAACTAAAACAAAACAGAACAAAATAGAAAACAATAAATAAAAACAGAAATAGAAAGAGAGAGAAGAGTTTTACCTGGCCACTTACCCGTGCAGCCCAACAGGACCGGCCCAGCGCGGCCCAGCCCACCTCCTTCCCCCCCCTTGTCCTCTTCTTCCTCTGCCAGTAGGCAGAGGCGAGGCATGGCGCGCGCCCGAAGAGCGCCGGCCACCTCCTGCTTCGCCGTGGCAGCCTCCCCGACTCCCTCGCGACGCC
Organism: Triticum dicoccoides; assembly: GCF_002162155.2. Taxonomy (NCBI): domain Eukaryota; kingdom Viridiplantae; phylum Streptophyta; class Magnoliopsida; order Poales; family Poaceae; genus Triticum; species Triticum dicoccoides. The sequence continues at coordinate 175,814,510 of NC_041389.1, read as the reverse complement.
ACGGAGACGCCTCGACCCCCTCAACCGCCTCTCTCTTCCCCTGGACCCCGTTCCCTCCTCTGCTCTCTCCCTGCACGCGCCCGAGCGGAGCTCGTCGTCGCCGTCGCCGTTCGCCGTAGCCACCGTGCTCCTCACTGCCACCCGAAGTACCCAGGGGATCCGCCCCGACCACCTCTTCCTCCTCGCCGAGAAGCGCACCGCGGGAGCCCCTGCATCGCCGCCATCGCCGTCGTCTTCTACCTCGGACCCGCCGGCCATCTTCATCAAATTCGTCGGCTCCGGTGCCTCCCCGAGCTCCCCGAGGCCACCGTCGCAACCCCTGTGAGCTCCACTCCGTTTCCCCTCCTTCATTTTGTTCGTTCCCGTGCCGTAGCACCCCGGCCACATTCCCGAGCGCCGCCGTCCGCCATGGACGCCGGGCATGGCACTGACGTGCTGTTGCGGCCAGTCCGACGAGCCTAGCGTGCTCCTAGCTGCCCCAGGAGTCCGCATAGCCCCTCAGCCAGCCCCCTAGCGCCCCGTAACCTCGCTCCGCCCAAACCCGAGCTCCGGCAGCCGCCGCGGCCCCCACTCCGGCGAGCTCCGGCCACCCCGCGCCTCCCGCATGCCTCCTTTGGATGCGCGCAAGCAAGGGCAACCCTCTGGTGCCCTTGGCTTGGCCCAAAACCGCTCGCAGCGCCACTCCGGCGAGCTCCCGCCGCAGTTTTGGTCGTCGCCGGCCGAACTCCGGCGACTGCCGACGTGGCATGCCTAATTAGCACTAATGACCCTGTTAAACTAACCCCGTGACACTGACAGTGGGCCCCGTAGCGGGTCAAAGCCCGGGTCAACGCGGGATTAGCCCCTGTGTCACTGACGTGTGGACCCCACACGTCAGGTTTGACCTGGACCGCCCGTTGACCTGCTGAGGTCAGCATGAGGTCATGCTGACGCCATAATTCATTTTCTGGAATTATTTTAATTCTAAATATTCAGGAAATTCCAGAAAATTGTAAAAACTTCTAAAAATCATAGAAATTCAACCGTAACTCCAAATTAAATAATTTATATATGAAAAATTATCAGAAAAATTCAAGGAATCCATCTGTACCATTTTCATGCATGTTAGAATAACTTATAGCTGCTGTTTAGCACAAATCAATTAAAGGGCATTTATTAATCACATATGGAGTTTGAATTTGAATTTTATATTCAAACCAACTTCATTTAATCTGTTGCTAGTTGCATTAGCCCAAAACACATTCTTTTTTCCATGTCATGATCATGCATCATATTGTGCATTGCATTGATTGTGTTCCTTTCTGTGTTGCCGGTATTTGTCCCCTCTCGATAGACGTGATACCGATGATGTGATCGTTGACACTGATGAAGACTCAATGTTATCTTCAGAAGTGCCAGGCAAGCAAAACCCCCTTGTTCATTCCGATAAAATCCCACTCTCTCGCTCCTGCTCTCTTTTACTGCATTAGGACAACAACGACATATTTGATACTTGCTGCGGTAGCTGAACCCTTTATCCTTTGCATGACCTGTCATTGCCACAGTAAATAGATGAAACCCACTAGCATGAGTAGGAGTTGTTTGAGCCCTGTTGTGCCTACTCATTCATGCTTGTTTGTCATGCCTGCTACTGCTTAGAGTTGAGTCAGGTCTGATTCATCGGGGATGAATCAGAGGCGTGTGAACATGTCCTACTGTGTGTGAGCTAAGTGTGTGAACACGAGTTGGTAAAGGTAGCGGTGAGAGGCCATGTAGGAGTACATGGTGGGTTGTCTCATTGCAGCCGTCCTCAGGAACTGAGTTCTGTGTTTGTGATCCATGATCAGTTACTACCACACATTGGGCTCCGGGCGCTCCAAGCCCTCTCGACTTATTAATCAACTTGATCTCTGTCCAGGAGTTGCAACTAGTTTCTGGTGTTTGTAGGCAGTGTTAGTAGTCTACCAAGTGGCACCCGGTACAGGTGGGCTTGGGACAGACTAGGCACAGTGGCCCGGTGTACCAAGTGGCACCCGGTTGGTGGGGTTGGGAACCCTGCACACATCGTTTGGGGCCGTAAGCGACACCCCGGCCGGATCTCCTTGCGGATGGAACCTGAATAGGCGATAAACCTGGACTAGAGACTTGTTCGGTTAGTCAGGTCGTGGCCGACTCCCTCGCCCGGCTTCCGCTTGAAGGTTGCCGAGGTACATGACGTGTACAGGGCGATAAGTGGCGAGAGCGTGTGTGAAGAAGTACACCCCTGCAGGGTTAACATCATCTATTCGAATAGCCGGATTCCTCGGATATGGAAACGTGGACCCCTTATATCAGTTCATAGACAAGTGAAAGTGGATACTCTAAAATACGCAAGATAAGCGTGAGTGCTATGGATGGCGTTCTCGTAGGGAGACGGGAGCGGATCCATAGTGGTGTATTGATATGGTGAATATGTGGACTCGTGTGCGCCACCTCAAAAGAGTTACTTGCAGTCGTAGTTCAGGTTAGCCACCGAGTCAAAGCTGGCTTGCTGCAGTTAAACTCCACCACCCCCCCTTGTTGATAATGATGCATGTGTAGATAGATCTGATGTAAGTCTTGCTGGGTACATTTGTACTCACGTTTGCCTATTTTATGTTTTTGCAGAGAGACTTCAGTCTCACTAGTAGTTCCGCTTGGACTTCGACGTTTAGCTTGATACCTCAGCTACGATCTTGTGCCCTCGGCAGGATCTGGTAGATAGTCAGGCTTCTCAGCCTTTTTCATTTATAGATGTCTGTACTCAGACATGATAGCTTCCGCTTGTGCCTTGACTTGTATGCTCTGATTGTTGGGTCATGAGACCCATGTTTGTAATGTCTCGCTCCTCGGAGCCTATTGGATAAACTACTTGAGTCGTAGAGTCATTTTGTGATGCCATGTTGTATTGCACATATCGAGCATATTGTGTGTATGTTATTGAAATGCTTGGTATGTGTGGGATCTGACTATCTAGTTGTTTATCTTTAGTAGCCTCTCTTACCGGGAAATGTCTCCTAGTGTTACCGCTGAGCCATGGTAGCTTGCTACTGCTCTGGAACACTTAGGCTGGCCGGCATGTGTCCTTCTTCGTTCCTGTGTCTGTCCCTTCGGGGAAATGTCACGCTTTGAGTACCGGAGTCCTGTTAGCCCGCTACAACCCGGTTTACCGGAGTCCTGCTAGCCCAGTGCTACAGCCCGGACCCACTTGCTGATGACCGACACGTTCGAAGCTGGGTCATGAATGCCTGTCCCTGTAAGTCTGTGCCACTTTGGGTTTACGACTAGTCATGTCAGCCCGGGCTCCTTATCATATGGATGCTAGCGACACTATCATATACGTGAGCCAAAAGGCGCAAACGGTCCCGGGCAAAGGTAAGGCGACACCCGTGGGGATACCGTGCGTGAGGCCGCAAAGTGATATGAGGTGTTACCGGCTAGATCGATGTGACATCGAGTCGGGGTCCTGACAGAGTTGGTATCAGAGCTTGACTGCCTGTAGGATTACCAAGCCAAACTGGTCGAAGTTGAGTCTAGAAATTCTTTAGTTATATAAGGGAATTGATTGTGGGATGGAACGTAAGGTTCTTTTTACTCCTTATACCTCATGGCCTTCTGATCTGAGTCATCATCTTCTCTTCTACGGGGATTAAGAACTAGGCTTTCTCTTCTTTCTATCAGGATCACGTGTTACTAATCCGTAGACTTATAAGATTGTTGGATTTAAGCTTGAGTTCAGTCTCTACTACTTCCGTATGTTAATTGTTGATCTCGAAACCTTGATATCGTGCTTCTGAGTGGTTATGCCACCATTTTTGTGAATGTCTCAAATCCTTTCTGAGCATTTACAGCCGTTATGCTGTCCGAGTCATCCCAGGTTTCTAAGTAGTCTGATGCATTTGCAAATCCTTTCTTCCCGTTTCAATGTTCCCATGGGCCAGATTAACCACACTAATCAGTGAGTTGAGGTACTCCGTTACCTTGACATATATGTTGGAGATATTATTATGACCCTAGGTGTCTTAGGGGATCATCTAGTAATTTAGCCATGATTGTGTCCCAGTGTGATGATTCTGGCCATCATTCTCGCAAGCATCCCTTGATGCCACTTAGTTAGTAGGTATTCCATTCCGGGGTTCTTGAACCCGAGATTCACTCTACCTACTTCATGTTGATAGTAATTGCTAGCGCCTTTAGGATATTAGTAACCTTTGCGATAGTCCTTGAAGTCCGCGGTATCTTCTTCTTCCAAATACCATGAACTACTTATGGTAGAAGTTCCTCGTTGAACTGAAATATCACAACAGGATTATTCTTGAGGAGTTCTCCATTCATAAATCGTGACTCTGCCAGTTCTACCTTTCTGCATGGATTATCCGGAAGAATTATGTTGAACTTGGTTCGACATACTAATTTATGCATCCACAACTCAGAAAGTTATATGTTCCTTTGAATTGACCCTCTTTAGTTGTTTTCTGACCCTTGTCTATCAATTGATAGTCAAGAGTATGCATGCATTCGTTATCGATGCCTATTACTCTTGTGGTCCGTCAAGCCATTCTGTCCTGAATGACTTGGAGAAACAAACTCCAGTACCTCATCCATATCTAGGATTGGGTCAAAGCAGTTGTATTCCGCAGATCAAATGCCAATCCAGCTTTTGGTTCTGTTCTACCTTGGAGTATTACCCCCTTTATGTCAGAATTGTCATGAGAACTGCACCAACTCTCATGAATTTTGACGTAGTGATACTTCTCACCATCATTAGTCATTCCTCGGCCCTCGTGTTGATGCAACCGGAATACCGACAAGTGAATCGTGATGTGTGAAATCAATACTCCTAGCAACCTCGTTGCTTGGTAGTAAAAGGGAAATAATTTCATTCTTAGCGTGTTGGTTCTTGAATCACCATTCTAAGATTGATCGTGCTACCTTGTCCATCTTTCCGGTGCACCCTTCGATCAATGAGTTAGGATTGTGCCAATCCCTCGCTCTGTTGATCATATCGTCTTGCCCTGAAAAGCAAGATTGTTCCTGAGCTTAATAGCATATCGGTGGTTGTGATTTTCCGATTATCTTCTCGGAAGTATCACCGGGTCGTCACCCGACCGCTATGTTGAGCTCGTAATCAAGTTGGTTTATCCTTGTAAACCACCCCTTCTCCGAGAGTCTATGTTGGATACCCCTGAGCTAGATGGTTAAGCTGAACAGCAACTTGGAGAGTTGGAAGATAAAAGCTTGCCTAACTTAGTTCGTTCCAAAGGGATATTCTTGTGTAGTGTGTGTTGAAGAAAGGTGATATCTTCATCGATTGGTCCCTGTGATCAGTTGCTGGATCTATTATCTTATCCAATCTTTGATTTGAGTATGGGCTATCGTCAAATCAAATCAGAACCAACGATATTCGTAATGTTGTCTTACTCGTGGTTTTCCTCGAGCATACACCATTATATTCTTATGGGTCTGACCAATGCTATCACCGTGTTCACACGATGGTGGAAGTCCAGTGATATGGGAATTCCGATGAGTTGTTGTTGAGCTCATCGACAACATCCTTATCTTCTCCATGATCCTGTTGGACATTAAGCTAGTGTTGGAAACTTTGTAAACAATGCCTTCGAGTTCCGTCTCTGAGGTATATGTTTGGATGAAAGAAGTGACTTCCTTTGATTCACATGCATTTGATGTAAGTTGCCGCCGTGAATTCGAGAAAGCATGTTTTTACCTCCTCTGGAACCATCCCAAGTCAGTTATGCACGTGCGAAGTATTCTGTGGTTTGATAGACTGATCATCTTCATTCCATATGTGTATCCTAGCACACCAAGCCACTGACTGATTTGTTCAAGGAGAAAGAGTATCTTCATAAGAGCTAATCCGGACTTATGAAAGAACTTCGATATCCTCGCTGATGGTTCCCAACCAGAACTCGGTAGTGTTTTATTGTAAGACTACCAAGTGATCATGTTTTGTCTGGGACAGCGTGTTCACACGTGTGTAGCAGAACCAGCTCATGTTTTGGAGCTTGCTATCGTAGTTCATTTCCCGAGAATCTCGCAACGTCATCTCATCGAATTGTGTTGCAAACTTTCGTTTTCTTCCTAGACTCAATGAGTCTGGAATATTCTGACACCAACCAGTTCTGAATCTCAGGCAGATATGATGGTTGGAGCATTTCCCAAGAACTATGATATTGGTCCCTCGATAACTGGTGAAGTGGATGTCGTGGCCAGCACCACCCAGCCGAAAGACCTGTTATTGTAGTATCTTGATTGAGGAAGTTGGCCACCTCCCCATAAGGATTTCGTAGGATTTACCTCCGTAACTGTTTCTTATGGATTCTATTGCTCCCGAAGTCCGACCTTTACTTGATGTTCTAGATATCAAACCATATCTATGAATGGGTTACCCTAGCACATCAAGGAGAACATTAGAAGCGGAGTGCTAAATGTCTCTCGGTCGATCATCCAGATTTTTATTTCCTTGGCCTCGCTAAGATGAAATCTGAGAAAGTGTTATCCTCCTTTGCAGCTGCATCGTCCATCGCTATTCATCATGGTAGTATGTCGTGTTGTCAGCATCCTTGACACGGATGTTGGTAAACCTTGATGAATATGGAAATGCTCAAGTTCTTGAGAGCACGCACAAGCGCTACGTGTTATCATCGGCACTAACTGGGATTCCTCTCAGTTTCCTCGGCAATGCTATGACCCTTTCAAACAGTGAATCCACTCTCTTTTGTTGGGTTCTTCCCCAGTTACCAGAATCATTCCCAACATTTGCATTTTGTTCCCAGCTTGCACCGCCAATGTGCCCTTCTACCATGGGTCTCTTCCATTTCCGGTGATAAGCAAAATCATCCATTGCGTTGTCTTCAACAAGGTAATCCACATCATCCAAGTCCGAGTATGCCATTCTACCGACCCCCTCCAAACGATCGCTCGAGAATTGCCTTAGGCTGGTTTAAAGAGTTTCAATGATCTCTGAATCAAGGGTAATTCTTTTTGCCACTTAAGGGGATATATCTTCGAGTCACCTTCCCTAAGGTGCATCATTGTGGTATCATGGCAACTTAACTCCTCGCTACGTTGACGATCGTTTACCACCTTCTTAAGTGTGGAATTATTGTCCACCTAGTGAACCTTCGTCATCCGTTTCTTCCACCCCTCTTGATGTGTATCTCGTGTCTCAACCAGAGAGATGGTTCTATGTCTCATTCCGGAAGTTAATCCTGAGTTGTTCGATCTTCGAGAAGACCGATCCTTCCAGAGTTTTCCTTTCCTCTTCTTGTCATGATTAGCTGGAGTTCTCAGAGCAAGACGACAAGACAAAGATGGTGTTCAAATCAACGTTCATTTGAAGTGCAACCGGGATCGTGAAGATTATACTAGTTTGCTTTTCCCCTTCAGCCTACCCTACGCTTGAATCTCGAGACGAGATTCTTGTTTAGTGGGGGTGAGTTGTCACATCCCTAGCTTCTGGTAATGCACTAGGCTAGACCTCATGTGAGAATCATGTTTAAATTCAAATGAAATTGAATTGAGGAATTTTCAAAGCCTCAGAAGACCTTTAAAAATAACCAACATTTAAATTTCATCAAATGAGTCCAAGAAAATGTTCCAGTTATTCCATGGAAATATTGGTGAGAGGTAAAATTTAAACCAATATTTTTGGAGTCACAGAGATATTTATTTTGGCCATTTGAATTAATCCAATAACTATTTTCTTTGGATTTATATTTAATATATATTAAATATGACTCCAAATAATTCTGGAAGTTTGTGAGTGGCTTTGTATATATTTTAGTAAGCCACATAATAAACTATATAATTTATTAAAATGGTTTAGTATTTTACTAAACTAAAACAAAACAGAACAAAATAGAAAACAATAAATAAAAACAGAAATAGAAAGAGAGAGAAGAGTTTTACCTGGCCACTTACCCGTGCAGCCCAACAGGACCGGCCCAGCGCGGCCCAGCCCACCTCCTTCCCCCCCCTTGTCCTCTTCTTCCTCTGCCAGTAGGCAGAGGCGAGGCGTGGCGCGCGCCCGAAGAGCGCCGGCCACCTCCTGCTTCGCCGTGGCAGCCTCCCCGACTCCCTCGCGACGCCACGGAGACGCCTCGACCCCCTCGACCGCCTCTCTCTTCCCCTGGACCCCGTTCCCTCCTCTGCTCTCTCCCTGCACGCGCCCGAGCGGAGCTCGTCGTCGCCGTCGCCGTTCGCCGTAGCCACCGTGCTCCTCACTGCCACCCGAAGTACCCAGGGGATCCGCCCCGACCACCTCTTCCTCCTCGCCGAGAAGCGCACCGCGGGAGCCCCTGCATCGCCGCCATCGCCGTCGTCTTCTACCTCGGACCCGCCGGCCATCTTCGTCAAATTCGTCGGCTCCGGTGCCTCCCCGAGCTCCCCGAGGCCACCGTCGCAACCCCTGTGAGCTCCACTCCGTTTCCCCTCCTTCATTTTGTTCGTTCCCGTGCCGTAGCACCCCGGCCACATTCCCGAGCGCCGCCGTCCGCCATGGACGCAGGGCATGGCACTGACGTGCTGTTGCGGCCAGTCCGACGAGCCTAGCATGCTCCTAGCTGCCCCAGGAGTCCGCATAGCCCCTCAGCCAGCCCCCTAGCGCCTCGTAACCTTGCTCCGCCCAAACCCGAGCTCCGGCAGTCGCCGCGGCCCCCACTCCGGCGAGCTCCGGCCACCCCGCGCCTCCCGCATGCCTCCTTTGGATGCGCGCAAGCAAGGGCAACCCTCTGGTGCCCTTGGCTTGGCCCAAAACCGCTCGCAGCGCCACTCCGGCGAGCTCCCGCCGCAGTTTTGGTCGTCGCCGGCCGAACTCCGGCGACTGCCGACGTGGCACGCCTAATTAGCACTAATGACCCTGTTAAACTAACCCCGTGACACTGACAGTGGGCCCCGTAGCGGGTCAAAGCCCGGGTCAACGCGGGATTAGCCCCTGTGTCACTGACGTGTGGACCCCACACGTCAGGTTTGACCTGGACCGCCCGTTGACCTGCTGAGGTCAGCATGAGGTCATGCTGATGCCATAATTCATTTTCTGGAATTATTTTAATTCTAAATATTCAGGAAATTCCAGAAAATTGTAAAAACTTCTAAAAATCATAGAAATTCAACCGTAACTCCAAATTAAATAATTTATATATGAAAAATTATCAGAAAAATTCAAGGAATCCATCTGTACCATTTTCATGCATGTTAGAATAACTTATAGCTGCTGTTTAGCACAAATCAATTAAAGGGCATTTATTAATCACATATGGAGTTTGAATTTGAATTTTATATTCAAACCAACTTCATTTAATCTGTTGCTAGTTGCATTAGCCCAAAACACATTCTTTTTGCCATGTCATGATCATGCATCATATTGTGCATTGCATTGATTGTGTTCCTTTCTGTGTTGCCGGTATTTGTCCCCTCTCGATAGACGTGATACCGATGATGTGATCGTTGACACTGATGAAGACTCAATGTTATCTTCAGAAGTGCCAGGCAAGCAAAACCCCCTTGTTCATTCCGATAAAATCCCACTCTCCCGCTCCTGCTCTCTTTTACTGCATTAGGACAACAACGACATATTTGATACTTGCTGCGGTAGCTGAACCCTTTATCCTTTGCATGACCTGTCATTGCCACAGTAAATAGATGAAACCCACTAGCATGAGTAGGAGTTGTTTGAGCCCTGTTGTGCCTACTCATTCATGCTTGTTTGTCATGCCTGCTACTGCTTAGAGTTGAGTCAGGTCTGATTCATCGGGGATGAATCAGAGGCGTGTGAACATGTCCTACTGTGTGTGAGCTAAGTGTGTGAACACGATTTGGTAAAGGTAGCGGTGAGAGGCCATGTAGGAGTACATGGTGGGTTGTCTCATTGCAGCCGTCCTCAGGAACTGAGTTCTGTGTTTGTGATCCATGATCAGTTACTACCACACATTGGGCTCCGGGCGCTCCAAGCTCTCTCGACTTATTAATCAACATGATCTCTGTCCAGGAGTTGCAACTAGTTTCTGGTGTTTGTAGGTAGTGTTAGTAGTCTACCAAGTGGCACCCAGTACAGGTGGGCTTGGGACAGACTAGGCACAGTGGCCCAGTGTACCAAGTGGCACCCGGTTGGTGGGCTTGGGAACCCTGCACACATCGTTTGGGGCCGTAAGCGACACCCCGGCCGGATCTCCTTGCGGATGGAACCCGAATAGGCGATAAACCTGGACTAGAGACTTGTTCGGTTAGTCAGGTCGTGGCCGACTCCCTCGCCCGGCTTCCGCTTGAAGGTTGCCGAGGTACATGACGTGTACAGGGCGATAAGTGGCGAAAGCGTGTGTGAAGAAGTACACCCCTGCAGGGTTATCATCATCTATTCGAATAGCCGGATTCCTCGGATATGGAAACTTGGACCCCATTGCATAGTTCATAGACAAGTGAAAGTGGATACTCTAAAATACGCAAGATAAGCATGAGTGCTATGGATGGCGTTCTCGTAGGGAGACGGGAGCGGATCCATAGTGGTGTATTGATATGGTGAATATGTGGACTCGTGTGCGCCACCTCAAAAGAGTTACTTGCAGTCGTAGTTCAGGATAGCCACCGAGTCAAAGCTGGCTTGCTGCAGTTAAACTCCACCACCCCCTTGTTGATAATGATGCATATGTAGATAGATCCGATGTAAGTCTTGCTGGGTACATTTGTACTCACGTTTGCCTATTTTATGTTTTTGCAGAGAGACTTCAGTCTCAGTAGTAGTTCCGCTTGGACTTCGACGTTTAGCTTGTTACCTCAGCTACGATCTTGTGCCCTCGGCAGGATCTGATAGATAGTCAGGCTTCTCAGCCTTTTTCATTTATAGATGTCTGTACTCAGACATGATAGCTTCCGCTTGTGTTTTGACTTGTATGCTCTGATTGTTGGGTCATGAGACCCATGTTTGTAATGTCTCGCTCCTCGGAGCCTATTGAATAAACTACTTGAGTCGTAGAGTCATTTTGTGATGCCATGTTGTATTGCACATATCGAGCATATTGTGTGTATGTTATTGAAATGCTTGGTATGTGTGGGATCTGATTGTCTAGTTGTTTATCTTTAGTAGCCTCTCTTACCGGGAAATGTCTCCTAGTGTTACCGCTGAGCCATGGTAGCTTGCTACTGCTCTGGAACACTTAGGCTGGCCGGCATGTGTCCTTCTTCGTTCCTGTGTCTGTCCCTTCGGGGAAATGTCACGCTTTGAGTACCGGAGTCCTGTTAGCCCGCTACAACCCGGTTTACCGGAGTCCTGCTAGCCCAGTGCTACAGCCCGGACCCACTTGCTGATGACCGACACGTTCGAAGCTGGGTCATGAATGCCTGTCCCTGTAAGTCTGTGCCACTTTGGGTTTACGACTAGTCATGTCAGCCCGGGCTCCTTATCATATGGATGCTAGCGACACTATCATATACGTGAGCCAAAAGGCGCAAACGGTCCCGGGCAAAGGTAAGGCGACACCCGTGGGGATACCGTGCGTGAGGCCGCAAAGTGATATGAGGTGTTACC
>NC_041389.1:175791983-175802964 GCF_002162155.2 Triticum dicoccoides | reverse complement strand
ATGAAACCCACTAGCATGAGTAGGAGTTGTTTGAGCCCTGTTGTGCCTACTCATTCATGCTTGTTTGTCATGCCTGCTACTGCTTAGAGTTGAGTCAGGTCTGATTCATCGGGGATGAATCAGAGGCGTGTGAACATGTCCTACTGTGTGTGAGCTAAGTGTGTGAACACGATTTGGTAAAGGTAGCGGTGAGAGGCCATGTAGGAGTACATGGTGGGTTGTCTCATTGCAGCCGTCCTCAGGAACTGAGTTCTGTGTTTGTGATCCATGATCAGTTACTACCACACATTGGGCTCCGGGCGCTCCAAGCTCTCTCGACTTATTAATCAACATGATCTCTGTCCAGGAGTTGCAACTAGTTTCTGGTGTTTGTAGGTAGTGTTAGTAGTCTACCAAGTGGCACCCGGTACAGGTGGGCTTGGGACAGACTAGGCACAGTGGCCCGGTGTACCAAGTTTCACCCGATTGGTGGGCTTGGGAACCCTGCACACATCGTTTGGGGCCGTAAGCGACACCCCGGCCGGATCTCCTTGCGGATGGAACCCGAATAGGCGATAAACCTGGACTAGAGACTTGTTCGGTTAGTCAGGTCGTGGCCGACTCCCTCGCCCGGCTTCCGCTTGAAGGTTGCCGAGGTACATGACGTGTACAGGGCGATAAGTGGCGAAAGCGTGTGTGAAGAAGTACACCCCTGCAGGGTTATCATCATCTATTCGAATAGCCGGATTCCTCGGATATGGAAACTTGGACCCCATTGCATAGTTCCTAGACAAGTGAAAGTGGATACTCTAAAATACGCAAGATAAGCGTGAGTGCTATGGATGGCGTTCTCGTAGGGAGACGGGAGCGGATCCATAGTGGTGTATTGATATGGTGAATATGTGGACTCGTGTGCGCCACCTCAAAAGAGTTACTTGCAGTCGTAGTTCAGGATAGCCACCGAGTCAAAGCTGGCTTGCTGCAGTTAAACTCCACCACCCCCTTGTTGATAATGATGCATATGTAGATAGATCTGATGTAAGTCTTGCTGGGTACATTTGTACTCACGTTTGCCTATTTTATGTTTTTGCAGAGAGACTTCAGTCTCAGTAGTAGTTCCGCTTGGACTTCGACGTTTAGCTTGTTACCTCAGCTACGATCTTGTGCCCTCGGCAGGATCTGATAGATAGTCAGGCTTCTCAGCCTTTTTCATTTATAGATGTCTGTACTCAGACATGATAGCTTCCGCTTGTGTTTTGACTTGTATGCTCTGATTGTTGGGTCATGAGACCCATGTTTGTAATGTCTCGCTCCTCGGAGCCTATTGAATAAACTACTTGAGTCGCAGAGTCATTTTGTGATGCCATGTTGTATTGCACATATCGAGCATATTGTGTGTATGTTATTGAAATGCTTGGTATGTGTGGGATCTGACTATCTAGTTGTTTATCTTTAGTAGCCTCTCTTACCGGGAAATGTCTCCTAGTGTTACCGCTGAGCCATGGTAGCTTGCTACTGCTCTGGAACACTTAGGCTGGCCGGCATGTGTCCTTCTTCGTTCCTGTGTCTGTCCCTTCGGGGAAATGTCACGCTTTGAGTACCGGAGTCCTGTTAGCCCGCTACAGCCCGGTTTACCGGAGTCCTGCTAGCCCAGTGCTACAGCCCGGACCCACTTGCTGATGACTGACACGTTCGAAGCTGGGTCATGAATGCCTGTCCCTGTAAGTCTGTGCCACTTTGGGTTTACGACTAGTCATGTCAGCCCGGGCTCCTTATCATATGGATGCTAGCGACACTATCATATACGTGAGCCAAAAGGCGCAAACGGTCCCGGGCAAAGGTAAGGCGACACCCGTGGGGATACCATGCATGAGGCCGCAAAGTGATATGAGGTGTTACCGGCTAGATCGATGTGACATCGAGTCGGGGTCCTGACAGCGTTGGTATCAGAGCTTGACTGCCTGTAGGATTACCAAGCCAAACTGGTCAAAGTTGAGTCTAGAAATTCTTTAGTTATATAAGGGAATTGATTGTGGGATGGAACGTAAGGCTCTTTTTACTCCTTATACCTCATGGCCTTCTGATCTGAGTCATCATCTTCTCTTCTACGGGGATTAAGTACTAGGCTTTCTCTTCTTTCTATCAGGATCACGTGTTACTAATCCGTAGACTTATAAGATTGTTGGATTTAAGCTTGAGTTCAGTCTCTACTACTTCCGTATGTTAATTGTTGATCTCGAAACCTTGATATCGTGCTTCTGAGTGGTTATGCCACCATTTTTGTGAATGTCTCAAATCCTTTCTGAGCATTTACAGCCGTTATGCTGTCCGAGTCATCCCAGGTTTCTAAGTAGTCTGATGCATTTGCAAATCCTTTCTTCCCGTTCCAATGTTCCCATGGGCCAGATTAACCACACTAATCAGTGAGTTGAGGTACTCCGTTACCTTGACATATATGTTGGAGATATTATTATGACCCTAGGTGTCTTAGGGGATCATCTAGTAATTTAGCCATGATTGTGTCCCAGTGTGATGATTCTGGCCATCATTCTCGCAAGCATCCCTTGATGCCACTTAGTTAGTAGGTATTCCATTCCGGGGTTCTTGAACCCGAGATTCACTCTACCTACTTCATGTTGATAGTAATTGCTAGCGCCTTTAGGATATTAGTAACCTTTGCGATAGTCCTTGAAGTCCGCGGTATCTTCTTCTTCCAAATACCATGAACTACTTATGGTAGAAGTTCCTCGTTGAACTGAAATATCACAACAGGATTATTCTTGAGGAGTTCTCCATTCATAAATCGTGACTCTGCCAGTTCTACCTTTCTGCATGGATTATCCGGAAGAATTATGTTGAACTTGGTTCGACATACTAATTTATGCATCCACAACTCAGAAAGTTATATGTTCCTTTGAATTGACCCTCTTTAGTTGTTTTCTGACCCTTGTCTATCAATTGATAGTCAAGAGTATGCATGCATTCGTTATCGATGCCTATTACTCTTGTGGTCCGTCAAGCCATTCTGTCCTGAATGACTTGGAGAAACAAACTCCAGTACCTCATCCATATCTAGGATTGGGTCAAAGCAGTTGTATTCCGCAGATCAAATGCCAATCCAGCTTTTGGTTCTGTTCTACGTTGGAGTATTACCCCCTTTATGTCAGAATTGTCATGAGAACTGCACCAACTCTCATGAATTTTGACGTAGTGATACTTCTCACCATCATTAGTCATTCCTCGGCCCTCGTGTTGATGCAACCGGAATACCGACAAGTGAATCGTGATGTGTGAAATCAATACTCCTAGCAATCTCGTTGCTTGGTAGTAAAAGGGCAATAATTTCATTCTTAGCGTGTTGGTTCTTGAATCACCATTCTAAGATTGATCGTGCTACCTTGTCCATCTTTCCGGTGCACCCTTCGATCAATGAGTTAGGATTGTGCCAATCCCTCGCTCTGTTGATCATATCGTCTTGCCCTGAAAAGCAAGATTGTTCCTGAGCTTAATAGCATATCGGTGGTTGTGATTTTCCGATTATCTTCTCGGAAGTATCACCGGGTCGTCACCCGACCGCTATGTTGAGCTCGTAATCAAGTTGGTTTATCCTTGTAAACCACCCCTTCTCCGAGAGTCTATGTTGGATACCCCTGAGCTAGATGGTTAAGCTGAACAGCAACTTGGAGAGTTGGAAGATAAAAGCTTGCCTAACTTAGTTCGTTCCAAAGGGATATTCTTGTGTAGTGTGTGTTGAAGAAAGGTGATATCTTCATCGATTGGTCCCTGTGATCAGTTGCTGGATCTATTATCTTATCCAATCTTTGATTTGAGTATGGGCTATCGTCAAATCAAATCAGAACCAACGATATTCGTAATGTTGTCTTACTCGTGGTTTTCCTCGAGCATACACCATTATATTCTTATGGGTCTGGCCAATGCTATCACCGTGTTCACACGATGGTGGAAGTCCAGTGATATGGGAATTCCGATGAGTTGTTGTTGAGCTCATCGACAACATCCTTATCTTCTCCATGATCCTGTTGGACATTAAGCTAGTGTTGGAAACTTTGTAAACAATGCCTTCGAGTTCCGTCTCTGAGGTATATGTTTGGATGAAAGAAGTGACTTCCTTTGATTCACGTGCATTTGATGTAAGTTGCCGCCGTGAATTCGAGAAAGCATGTTTTTACCTCCTCTGGAACCATCCCAAGTCAGTTATGCACGTGCGAAGTATTCTATGGTTTGATAGACTGATCATCTTCATTCCATATGTGTATCCTAGCACACCAAGCCACTGACTGATTTGTTCAAGGAGAAAGAGTATCTTCATAAGAGCTAATCCGGACTTATGAAAGAACTTTGATATCCTCGCTGATGGTTCCCAACCAGAACTCGGTAGTGTTTTATTGTAAGACTACCAAGTGATCATGTTTTGTCTGGGACAGCGTGTTCACACGTGTGTAGCAGAACCAGCTCATGTTTTGGAGCTTGCTATCGTAGTTCATTTCCCGAGAATCTCGCAATGTCATCTCGTCGAATTGTGTTGCAAACTTTCGTTTTCTTCCTAGACTCAATGAGTCTGGAATATTCTGACACCAACCAGTTCTGAATCTCAGGCAGATATGATGGTTGGAGCATTTCCCAAGAACTATGATATTGGTCCCTCGATAACTGGTGAAGTGGATGTCGTGGCCAGCACCAC
Organism: Triticum dicoccoides; assembly: GCF_002162155.2. NCBI lineage: Eukaryota > Viridiplantae > Streptophyta > Magnoliopsida > Poales > Poaceae > Triticum > Triticum dicoccoides. The sequence continues at coordinate 175,798,283 of NC_041389.1, read as the reverse complement.
CCAGCCGAAAGACCTGTTATTGTAGTATCTTGATTGAGGAAGTTGGCCACCTCCCCATAAGGATTTCGTAGGATTTACCTCCGTAACTGTTTCTTATGGATTCTATTTCTCCCGAAGTCAGACCTTTACTTGATGTTCTAGATATCAAACCATATCTATGAATGGGTTACCCTAGCACATCAAGGAGAACATTAGAAGCGGAGTGCTAAATGTCTCTCGGTCGATCATCCAGATTTTTATTTCCTTGGCCTCGCTAAGATGAAATCTGAGAAAGTGTTATCCTCCTTTGCATCTGCATCGTCCATCGCTATTCATCATGGTAGTATGTCGTGTTGTCAGCATCCTTGACACGGATGTTGGTAAACCTTGATGAATATGGAAATGCTCAAGTTCTTGAGAGCACGCACAAGCGCTACGTGTTATCATCGGCACTAACTGGGATTCCTCTCAGTTTCCTCGGCAATGCTATGACCCTTTCAAACAGTGAATCCACTCTCTTTTGTTGGGTTCTTCCCCAGTTACCAGAATCATTCCCAACATTTGCATTTTGTTCCCAGCTTGCACCGCCAATGTGCCCTTCTACCATGGGTCTCTTCCATTTCCGGTGATAAGCAAAATCATCCATTGCGTTGTCTTCAACAAGGTAATCCACATCATCCAAGTCCGAGTATGCCATTCTACCGACCCCCTCCAAACGATCGCTCGAGAATTGCCTTAGGCTGGTTTAAAGAGTTTCAATGATCTCTGAATCAAGGGTAATTCTTTTTGCCACTTAAGGGGATATATCTTCGAGTCACCTTCCCTAAGGTGCATCATTGTGGTATCATGGCAACTTAACTCCTCGCTACGTTGACGATCGTTTACCACCTTCTTAAGTGTGGAATTATTGTCCACCTAGTGAACCTTCGTCATCCGTTTCTTCCACCCCTCTTGATGTGTATCTCGTGTCTCAACCTGAGAGATGGTTCTATGTCTCATTCCGGAAGTTAATCCTGAGTTGTTCGATCTTCGAGAAGATCGATCCTTCCAGAGTTTTCCTTTCCTCTTCTTGTCATGATTAGCTGGAGTTCTCAGAGCAAGACGACAAGACAAAGATGGTGTTCAAATCAACGTTCATTTGAAGTGCAACCGGGATCGTGAAGATTATACTAGTTTGCTTTTCCCCTTCAGCCTACCCTATGCTTGAATCTCGAGACGAGATTCTTGTTTAGTGGGGGTGAGTTGTCACATCCCTAGCTTCTGGTAATGCACTAGGCTAGACCTCATGTGAGCATCATGTTTAAATTCAAATGAAATTGAATTGAGGAATTTTCAAAGCCTCAGAAGACCTTTAAAAATAACCAACATTTAAATTTCATCAAATGAGTCCAAGAAAATGTTCATGTTATTCCATGGAAATATTGGTGAGAGGTAAAATTTAAACCAATATTTTTGGAGTCACAGAGATATTTATTTTGGCCATTTGAATTAATCCAATAACTATTTTCTTTGGATTTATATTTAATATATATTAAATATGACTCCAAATAATTCTGGAAGTTTGTGAGTGGCTTTGTATATATTTTAGTAAGCCACATAATAAACTATAGAATTTATTAAAATGGTTTAGTATTTTACTAAACTAAAACAAAACAGAACAAAATAGAAAACAATAAATAAAAACAGAAATAGAAAGAGAGAGAAGAGTTTTACCTGGCCACTTACCCGTGCAGCCCAACAGGACCGGCCCAGCGCGGCCCAGCCCACCTCCTTCCCCCCCCCTTGTCCTCTTCTTCCTCTGCCAGTAGGCAGAGGCGAGGCATGGCGCGCGCCCGAAGAGCGCCGGCCACCTCCTGCTTCGCCGTGGCAGCCTCCCCGACTCCCTCGCGACGCCACGGAGACGCCTCGACCCCCTCGACCGCCTCTCTCTTCCCCTGGACCCCGTTCCCTCCTCTGCTCTCTCCCTGCACGCGCCCGAGCGGAGCTCGTCGTCGCCGTCGCCGTTCGCCGTAGCCACCGTGCTCCTCACTGCCACCCGAAGTACCCAGGGGATCCGCCCCGACCACCTCTTCCTCCTCGCCGAGAAGCGCACCGCGGGAGCCCCTGCATCGCCGCCATCGCCGTCGTCTTCTACCTCGGACCCGCCGGCCATCTTCGTCAAATTCGTCGGCTCCGGTGCCTCCCCGAGCTCCCCGAGGCCACCGTCGCAACCCCTGTGAGCTCCACTCCGTTTCCCCTCCTTCATTTTGTTCGTTCCCGTGCCGTAGCACCCCGGCCACATTCCCGAGCGCCGCCGTCCGCCATGGACGCAGGGCATGGCACTGACGTGCTGTTGCGGCCAGTCCGACGAGCCTAGCATGCTCCTAGCTGCCCCAGGAGTCCGCATAGCCCCTCAGCCAGCCCCCTAGCGCCTCGTAACCTTGCTCCGCCCAAACCCGAGCTCCGGCAGTCGCCGCGGCCCCCACTCCGGCGAGCTCCGGCCACCCCGCGCCTCCCGCATGCCTCCTTTGGATGCGCGCAAGCAAGGGCAACCCTCTGGTGCCCTTGGCTTGGCCCAAAACCGCTCGCAGCGCCACTCCGGCGAGCTCCCGCCGCAGTTTTGGTCGTCGCCGGCCGAACTCCGGCGACTGCCGACGTGGCACGCCTAATTAGCACTAATGACCCTGTTAAACTAACCCCGTGACACTGACAGTGGGCCCCGTAGCGGGTCAAAGCCCGGGTCAACGCGGGATTAGCCCCTGTGTCACTGACGTGTGGACCCCACACGTCAGGTTTGACCTGGACCGCCCGTTGACCTGCTGAGGTCAGCATGAGGTCATGCTGATGCCATAATTCATTTTCTGGAATTATTTTAATTCTAAATATTCAGGAAATTCCAGAAAATTGTAAAAACTTCTAAAAATCATAGAAATTCAACCGTAACTCCAAATTAAATAATTTATATATGAAAAATTATCAGAAAAATTCAAGGAATCCATCTGTACCATTTTCATGCATGTTAGAATAACTTATAGCTGCTGTTTAGCACAAATCAATTAAAGGGCATTTATTAATCACATATGGAGTTTGAATTTGAATTTTATATTCAAACCAACTTCATTTAATCTGTTGCTAGTTGCATTAGCCCAAAACACATTCTTTTTGCCATGTCATGATCATGCATCATATTGTGCATTGCATTGATTGTGTTCCTTTCTGTGTTGCCGGTATTTGTCCCCTCTCGATAGACGTGATACCGATGATGTGATCGTTGACACTGATGAAGACTCAATGTTATCTTCAGAAGTGCCAGGCAAGCAAAACCCCCTTGTTCATTCCGATAAGATCCCACTCTCTCGCTCCTGCTCTCTTTTACTGCATTAGGACAACAACGACATATTTGATACTTGCTGCGGTAGCTGAACCCTTTATCCTTTGCATGACCTGTCATTGCCACAGTAAATAGATGAAACCCACTAGCATGAGTAGGAGTTGTTTGAGCCCTGATGTGCCTACTCATTCATGCTTGTTTGTCATCCCTGCTACTGCTTAGAGTTGAGTCAGGTCTGATTCATCGGGGATGAATCAGAGGCGTGTGAACATGTCCTACTATGGGTGAACTAAGTGTGTGAACACGATTTGGTAAAGGTAGCGGTGAGAGGCCATGTAGGAGTACATGGTGGGTTGTCTCATTGCAGCCGTCCTCAGGAACTGAGTTCTGTGTTTGTGATCCATGATCAGTTACTACCACACATTGGGCTCCGGGCGCTCCAAGCTCTCTCGACTTATTAATCAACATGATCTCTGTCCAGGAGTTGCAACTAGTTTCTGGTGTTTGTAGGTAGTGTTAGTAGTCTACCAAGTGGCACCCGGTACAGGTGGGCTTGGGACAGACTAGGCACAGTGGCCCGGTGTACCAAGTGGCACCCGGTTGGTGGGCTTGGGAACCCTGCACACATCGTTTGGGGCCGTAAGCGACACCCCGGCCGGATCTCCTTGCGGATGGAACCCGAATAGGCGATAAACCTGGACTAGAGACTTGTTCGGTTAGTCAGGTCGTGGCCGACTCCCTCGCCCGGCTTCCGCTTGAAGGTTGCCGAGGTACATGACGTGTATAGGGCGATAAGTGGCGAAAGCGTGTGTGAAGAAGTACACCCCTGCAGGGTTATCATCATCTATTCGAATAGCCGGATTCCTCGGATATGGAAACTTGGACCCCATTGCATAGTTCATAGACAAGTGAAAGTGGATACTCTAAAATACGCAAGATAAGCGTGAGTGCTATGGATGGCGTTCTCGTAGGGAGACGGGAGCGGATCCATAGTGGTGTATTGATATGGTGAATATGTGGACTCGTGTGCGCCACCTCAAAAGAGTTACTTGCAGTCGTAGTTCAGGATAGCCACCGAGTCAAAGCTGGCTTGCTGCAGTTAAACTCCACCACCCCCTTGTTGATAATGATGCATATGTAGATAGATCTGATGTAAGTCTTGCTGGGTACATTTGTACTCACGTTTGCCTATTTTATGTTTTTGCAGAGAGACTTCAGTCTCACTAGTAGTTCCGCTTGGACTTCGACGTTTAGCTTGTTACCTCAGCTACGATCTTGTGCCCTCGGCAGGATCTGATAGATAGTCAGGCTTCTCAGCCTTTTCATTTATAGATGTCTGTACTCAGACATGATAGCTTCCGCTTGTGTTTTGACTTGTATGCTCTGATTGTTGGGTCATGAGACCCATGTTTGTAATGTCTCGCTCCTCGGAGCCTATTGAATAAACTACTTGAGTCGTAGAGTCATTTTGTGATGCCATGTTGTATTGCACATATCGAGCATATTGTGTGTATGTTATTGAAATGCTTGGTATGTGTGGGATCTGACTATCTAGTTGTTTATCTTTAGTAGCCTCTCTTACCGGGAAATGTCTCCTAGTGTTATCGCTGAGCCATGGTAGCTTGCTACTGCTCTGGAACACTTAGGCTGGCCGGCATGTGTCCTTCTTCGTTCCTGTGTCTGTCCCTTCGGGGAAATGTCACGCTTTGAGTACCGGAGTCCTGTTAGCCCGCTACAGCCCGGTTTACCGGAGTCCTGCTAGCCCAGTGCTACAGCCCGGACCCACTTGCTGATGACCGACACGTTCGAAGCTGGGTCATGAATGCCTGTCCCTGTAAGTCTGTGCCACTTTGGGTTTACGACTAGTCATGTCAGCCCGGGCTCCTTATCATATGGATGCTAGCGACACTATCATATACGTGAGCCAAAAGGCGCAAACGGTCCCGGGCAAAGGTAAGGCGACACCCGTGGGGATACCGTGCGTGAGGCCGCAAAGTCATATGAGGTGTTACCGGCTAGATCGATGTGACATCGAGTCGGGGTCCTGACATAAACCATTAATTAACAATCTCACATCTGTCATGGATATTCACTCACCCAATCCACGTCTACTAGCATAGCATGGCATAATAAGCAAACGCAGAAGTAACTCCCAAAGGTTTCATAAGTAACACAGGTAATAGGTACTACCTCATCTACTTCCCATCCCACAATTTGATTAGATCCTAATCATGCAATGTTTGAGGATTGATCTAATGCATAAAAATTGGGTAGTAGAAAAGATATGATCAAGTGTTACTTGCCTTGCTGATGATCCGCGAAACCTAGAGATTCGAAGTAACAAGTGGCGCACTCCGGGTGATCTATCACAGACAGACAACAAGCATACAATAAGTACTCATCTAATGCACAGGTAAATCTCGAATAAAAGATCTAACCAGAAAGTTCAACTTAAGAACCCTGGTGGCAAAAGAACCAAATCAAATAAAGCAACGAAGGTCAAACAGCAAAAAGAAAACAGCTCGGTTCTAGCAAATTGAAACTAGGTCAAATTTTTACAGTAGCAAAACTTTGTTTAAGTTGATTAGTCGGAACGGCGGTTTCGAAACGAAACTCCAGGCGCTTGAGTCACCTGATTCCGATAAACGAGCGAGAAGATAAACTAGAACGAAGATCGGATCTGAAATCGCGATCAGAAAAATAGCGGAATAAATCCGATTAAAAGAAAAACGACGAATGGTTAAACGAACGGAAGTTCGTTAACCGGGGATAACCGGTGGTCACGTTCGTTAAGACGAACGGTCCGATGAACGCTCGCTAAACAACAAAACCGGAAATAAAACCGATCTAGGGTTTTTCAAAAAAAACTGAAACATCGAAAAAAATCCGGAACGGTTTTTATAAAAAAAAAATCGAACCGAGGGGAGGGTGGCGCGGCGCGGCTACCTCGACGAGGCGGGGCTCCGGCGGCGGCGCGAGCGGCGGCGGCGGCGGCTGCTGCGGTGGCGCGT
>NC_041389.1:175763858-175791229 GCF_002162155.2 Triticum dicoccoides | reverse complement strand
GGCGGCGGCGGCGCAGCGGCGCGAGGGCGCGCGCACGGCAGGGGGCGCGGCTGGGCCCTTGGCCCAGTCGGGCGCTGCGTTTTTTAAATAAATAAATACGCGCGCAGAAAGAAAAAATAAGGAAAAGAAAATCTAAATGAACTCCAAAAATTACAAAGTAAAATTTCCCCGACTCCTAAAAATGAGTCGAACAAAATGAACTTTTACTCGCGGCCTAAAATGCAATTTTTGAAAACACACATTTTCCCCTAAGGCAAATAAACTCCGAGAAAATCCAGAATTTGATTTATTTATTAAATCTTCATTTTTCCTAATTTTTGGGAAATTCATATTATTCCCTCTCATATTTTTGATATTGGAAAATTATTTGAAGATGAAATAAATAAATAAAATCAAATGATCCTCTTTTCATAATTCGAGGAAACTCAAATATGAAAATTTCGAAATCTCCAACTCTCTCCGAGGGTCCTTGAGTTGCGTGAAATTTCTAGGATCATCAAATGCAAGAAAATATGTAATGCATGATGATTTAATGTATAACATTCTAAATTAAAAATTTGGGATGTTACACCCATGATGCGGATCATACATCGTGATTGCATGACGGTCCGATTATGTACCGTAATTTTATGGTTTGGCCGGTTTACTGCGAAGACAGGATATATATACAGTAAAATAACTATAGCATCATGAATAAGAAAAAACATACACTATACAATAAAGAAATTACGACATATTACATCCACTGGGCATCAAAGTTCGCCACTATGATAATAAAGCACAACCAGACAGCAGATTACATACACTGGGCATCAAAGATCGCCACCAGTGCAAATAAACACGCCGACAAAATAATATACAAAACCGACATCACTTCAATAGAGTTCAAGAAAGGTTATCCCTGCTGGGGAGCTGCATCGCAAGCAGCTGAGCAAGCTGATGAGACCGCGCTTGTTTAACACTTATATCTTCCTCACTCTAAAAGATAAACAAGGAGACAGATAACAGGTTTTGCACATAAAAGTATCAGTGCTGACAATTCATCACATTTCTTACTGACGAATAAAGTGACACAGTTTAAAATTGCATTAACACAATATGGTATTGTTCAGGTCAAGACATGGCAGGAAATGACATTGTGAAGGAGTTGGCAGCTTCACGACACCACTGGATTACAGATCAAGAACTCCTAGGTATCAATGGTTAGTGTGCTGTCAATTTATCCCATTTCAGATTGGCAAATAAAGAGACGGTTTAAATAATAGTAGAATGATATGACATTGTTCATAGTTAAGACATTGCAGAATATGACATTGTGCTGTAGTGGGTAGATTCACCACACCACTAGATTACAGATGAAGAACAGAAGCATACATGCAGTGCAAAAGAAGATCACTTGCTCTGTATAGTTTAATTTACATGACATGAAGAAGGAACTTGGTTGTACAAATGAAAACTTAAATTGAGAAGGACAAACTTTTGTTTATGAACTACATAATAAACTTTAAACATGCAATTTGATGCAAACACCAAAAACAAACAGCTATTGCAGTCATGCCTAACCAAATATACACAACAAAGTTTGAAGGCTTGAGAAGGACAAACTTACATTATTGGTGAAGACAGGCTCTATAAAGCCCTTGTCTATGCTGATGGGGGGGGGGGGCAATTCAAGAAGTTTACCACAAAATCTTCTTCATAAGCATTGCCTTTATTCTATATTTTGTTAAGAGTAAATATAGATGTGATAATATACGAAAAAATGGAGAATATTTAAGATAAGATGAAGAGTGATGCTACATAACCAAGTAGCTATAAATGTAAGTGCAGCGATATAGGCAAAAGGTACAGCCAAGAGCAATGCACAACTAAACTTCTTCAGTACCATCGGTGTTATCCAACCTTATGGTAAGAATAAATATAGATCTGATGTGTAGAAAATGGAGGGCAAAGGAAAATAAGCTGCAGAGTGATGGTACATGAATAACTACCTGTCAATATAAGTACAGTGATAAAGGACAGCATGTACTTACAAGAACAATGCAGAGCTAAAAAAATTGATTGGCATTGGATATATTGTACACTAATGTAACCATTCATACAGATCAGATAATTTGGAGCGAACAATTGATAAGCAAGCTATCATGCATACTGCTGTCACATAATGAACCAGGTATGTATGCAAGTATAGTGATACAAGACAACAGGTACTAACAAGAGCAAAGCAGCGGGGTGCATATTTGCGATATCTTGTCGTTCTTTTCAAACCAGAATTCTTCTTCGAGCAGATTTCCTGCAAAAAAGATCCGTAAGGCACATGCGGAAAAGTAGAAGTTCAAATTGTCATGTGATTTCATAGACAGTACCTCATCCTGGGAATGAGACCAGTGCATAACAAGGTTTTTCCATTCAATGTCTTCTAAATTTAGCACAGGAGACTTCACCAAAAATTCATTTATAGACTTGCCATCAAAGTGTGATTTCCTCAGGTAACACTGATACTACTGCAATGGTTCCTTGAAAAGCACAAGAAAGCTTTGCTCGTCATGACTATCTAGATTGATCCTCGCCTAGTTACAACAATGTAATGTAAATCATTGATGTGTTCAATCAGCAGAAAACAGGAAAATAATAACCATGAATAATAGCACTTACACGTAAGTTGGACAGGAAGATGTGAAAATGGTGTTTGTCTTCACTATAATCTTCCCATGATGGGAATATATGCATGTAGTCCCTAACAACATTGAAAGCATTGTCTTTTAAACTGGGAATAACTGGAATGGGGTTCCAATCTGCAGGAATTGTCCGTCTCTGCAGTTGAGATAGGTCTTCGGCCGGTGGACTTGCTGTACTTTTTGCTGGAGTGGGATTTTTCTGTGGTACGGCTGGTGCTATGGCAAATGAAATCGGTAGACCTTTTGCTGGAGTGCAGGTCCTGTGTGGTGGGGCTAGTGGTGTGGCCAGTGAAGTATGGGTACAGTCTGCTGGAGTCGGTCCTACATTTTGTGTCACTGGTTGTACAGCCAATATAAGTGGGGTGATGTCTGATTTCTTCGGCACCACCACGTTTTTCAAGGACTTTGCTGGTGCTCCTTCAGGTTCGGCAATCACCCTCTTCATTTTTGATGTCTGATGCACAAGAACAACATTTGAGTGAAAAAACATGGTATGATGACAGATGGAATATGTATTGATAATGGATGGGCATAGCATCTCGACATATATGATGAGTAAACTAAGCAGATGGTGGTGCAACAAAGTAGAAGAAATGCAAGACAACATATGCAAGATACGCGCAATCAATAAAACCTTGCCAAATTAGAACATGCACCTTGATGGATGAACAGGACAGGCCATCTGCCTTTGACTCCTCGAGGTTAGAATAGTCATTAGGATCATATTCTGAACAAGAATCAACAGGTGGGGAGCGTATGAGTTTCATTGCATCCAGAATGGCACTCAATGCCTTGGTGCCAATTTTGTAAGCCATTGCAGTGTTTACCTTCAAGAGTGGACTATTGCTAGTGCGACACAAAGCAGCTACACAGATCATAGTGTAGATATAACGGGAAAACCGTAAGCATCAGAGTAAAATCAGCAAAGTGGAACTTGCTGGAATATATGTGCTAGTACTGCCGGTACGGCTAGAAAGGCTTCGGATACCAGTTCTCTTCAACTGAAGGTGCGGTACTGTTAATATCAGTGTAACTCTCAAAGGCGGCACAACTCCCCGCATTTCCTTGCTATTCTTATAGGATTCAAGTGGGCAGGTCACTACAAATCCTATTCCTATGTTTACAAAATCCTATGAATCAAAGAGGCTCAAAGTGTCCATCACAACCTACCGTATAGAACTCTACACTGCAAATGTCCCTGCTCATCTTCAGTACAAGGAACATATTGTACTACTATCATACTCCCTCCGTTCCAAAATATAAGTCTTGGTAGAGATTTCCACTATGGATCACATACAGATGTATCCAGAGACATTTTAGAGTGTAGATTCACTCATTTTGCTCCATATGTAGTCCATGGTGGAATCTATACAAAGACTTGTATTTAGGAACGGAGAGAGTACATATTAAAGAAGAACAGAAGAGGAACATGGTAAAGAAGAGCAAGCAGATTTTGGATAATAAAATGTTGGTTACGCAGTGCCCACACATGATGAACCATAGCGCATTAAGAATGCAACTCCCAGCTGTCTCTCGACCATTTCAGGCGGTTGGATGAAGATCCTACGCCTCCTAACCCTTCTTCTTCCTCGTCTCTAATTCTTCCCATACAAAACACCACACGGGCCGTCGGCCAGACCACCGGCCCCTACCTCCTGTGTTCCTCTGCCACCCCACCCCCACCCCCGCCCCCAACCGCGTCGAGTTTTCTTTGTTCGGCGAGGCCCCACCACCACCCCCCACAACCACCCGAGCCCACAAGAAACCAGAGTAAAGTAGTGGCGATCTATTTTTTTGCTGCGATAAATAAGTTGAGCAGATACAAAAGAGTACCGCCTCGGGTGCGGCGCCGTGTATGCATCTGCTGAGAATTTGACGGTGCTGCGGTAGCGATGGCTGTCGGCAGCGTGGAAGCAGATCTAGGAGGGTAGACGGTGGTGGCGGGGTGTGATGGACGAGACGGTCGTAGGAGCGGCGCCGACAAGGTGGACGATGGCGGGGATGAAGCGAGAGGACGGGATGCAAGGATCCCGGTCCGAAGCCGTGGATGAGAGAGGTCGATCTCTTGTAATGGACGGTGGCGTCGGGGTATCAGCTCTGGTATGGTGGAGGAGGACGGCGGTGGATGGGGTGGCGGACGGAGGAGGCTGGGGTGGAGAGGGTGTTTTGGCGCCCATGGAGTACGAATGGGGAAAAGGGAGGTAGAGAGGAATGGGGGAACCATGTATTCAGGGCGCGCTTGTCCCAAATGCGAGGAAATTTACAAATTTAGCCACCGTTTCAAAATTCCTACATCACAACAATTTTAGTCGGTTGGGGATAGGACGGTAATCTCGCATACACCGAATATTTGCCGACGAGAGTTTGTTTTTGGCGCCCACCGTGTATGAATCGGGGAGGGAGTCGATTTCGGCCAAGGACACATTGTGTTTTGGCGCCCACCGTGTATGAATCCGGGTGAGAGGCGGTTATGTCACATTTGGGTGAAATTACAAACCTACCCCTATTGAAACCTATAGAAATCCAGCAGATAGGCTTTGCGTGGCAGGGATAGGCAGTAGTAATTTCCATCTCGTAGATTTTGGTTTCGGGAGGTTACTGCGACTTTCCCTGCTTCGTTCAAATTTTCCAGAGTGCACGTTTACCGTGCCAATCCCGTTTGTATTCTATTTTTTTTGGGCGGGATCCATTTTCAATTGGAATTAAATTTTATATACATCATTTTTTATATATACTTCCGAAAGCACAACAAAGAATTCCGCTCCTTTATATGTATAATATGATTTACAAATACAATGATCTTAAAATCTTAAGGTTGAATTCAAAAAATTTAAACCAAATTATGTTCTACTAAAATGTATGGATCAGTAATATCTACATATTAAATAACATAGATGCGCGTGAATTCATATGAGTATGCATGTTTGATAGATCAATTTTGGTTCGAGTATGGATTACATGTATCATCATCTCGAATTCAAATATTTGAATCCCTTTTATGTTCACTCCTTTCACTCCCATATCTCTCGCATGCATGCTCCTTCATGTAGCTATCACTCTCTTTTCTCCAGCTCACCCGCACGCTCACTTAATGTTTCTCCTATCCTCGCAAACTTGGTCTCTCGACGTCTCCCTTGAGAAGTGTCAGACTCTCCCTATCATTATACATTACACGGTTTTCATTATCTCTCACGTCTCTATTGTTCTCTGGTATCACTCGGTACCTAAGCTTTCTTTTTCACCGCCACACACACAGTTTCCACTCGTCTTTGACTTTGTCTTTCTCTCTATGGGATTCTTTCACACACCCTATATGTCTCTAGATATGACTCATACCACTAAAATTACTCTCTCTCTCTCTCCTATAGACACAACATTTGTTGCGGTCTCCTTTTCGTCTCCATCCCAGACTGACATTATTCATTTGTTTATCGATCAGACAACCCCCCCTCTCTCTCTCTCACACACACAACTCTTGCTTCCACTCCCCTTCCCTACTACCGTCTCTCTCTCTCTCTCAAAACTCTCGCTTTCGCACCCTGACTCGTATTTCTCTCACAAACATTTATCGACTAGCCTCTAGATAGGTTTATACACCTGCACACTCGTGCTTCCACTATCGCATACATGTCTCTCTCCCGCTCCTTGTATCTATGTAGATTTTTCTTCCCTTCTTGAGACACGCCCTCTCGATCGTGCACACACACACTATCGCCTCATTTTAAGCTGATACCTCTCGCACACACACTCTTTGTGTCTTTGTCACACATGCACTCCATCCTCCTCCACTCTCCCTCTCTCTCACACACACATGGGCTTTTTGCAACAACTAGCAAGATGCCCATGCGTTGCACGGAACATAGATGCATTTGTATGAGCAGTTTATCTTGTGGGGGAAAAAGATGAACGAGGGAAGGCCTTATTTGCAAATGTGGAGAGGGGTGTGGGTATCTTTTTGCAAAATTGCCATAGTTTCCTTCCTATCCGTCAGATATAGATCAGATGGCCTATATTGCAGGATGGCAGGCACACGATCATCATCGACAATGCTTTTTATAAGAGTCGGGATAAAAAAAGAGTTGGTGATGATGGTGGGCCTGCCATCCTGCAATGTAGGTCATCCGATTTATATCTGATGGATAGGAAGGAAAATATGGCAATTTACCCACACTCCTGACCACATTTGCAGATAAGGCCTTCCCTCATTCATCCTTTTCTCCCACAAGATCTTGATGTTCTGTGCAACGCACAGGCATCTTGATAGTAAGAGTAGAAATTAGACATATACCACTTCTCGAACCTTGAAACCAACAACACTCCTCTCTTATCTCATCAAAACCGCCAAAGGAATATATTTTGAGTGAAACATAACATATTTTTAGTGATATACGTATTTCAAAACTAGACTTTTTTCTATCAAATCGGTGAATATGTATTAATCTACTTTGATCGTCTGGCAACGCATTAGCAGATTGCTAGTAGTTATTATAATTTTTTGGACACCAGACAAACGGCGGAGTACATATATGAAGAGAAGAGGCACACGCACGCAGTCGGTCTCTCGCTGTCTCACACACATGAGTGTTACGTAAAGGCAATGTTAACAAATAAACCCTAAAACGCTAGGTGCACGATTGCTGCATTCGCGGGTACCGGGTACGTGGTGGAGCACCTTTGTAGGAATAGTCAGCTCGCGTGATAATTTGATCCATAGGAGTTGATGGTCGGGACCACAAGTGAATGACTTGGAGGAGGTGGCTCGCCAGTTGCCACAGATCAAGTAGCCACATTTAAAATATCATTTTTTAGCGGGGTTAAGAGTTCCGATTTTCAATGGCGCGTTATAAGTACTAAGTAGTTTTTAGAACGATTGGTATGGAGCGAAAATGGAATTCATAGTACTACGTACCTCCTTGGCGTATGGTTGTATGGGTTTATGTTGCTATATGTTGAACCTGGTAGTTCTAGGGCAAATACTATGGTTTAGATTTAGATGCTGGTTTTCAGTAATGAAAATCGGAAGAGGGAAACCCTTCTTTGATTAAAAAAAGACTACTACCTCCATTCTGGTTTACTAGTCCCCATCGTATTTTCGCTCAAAGTTTGTCCACGAATTTTACTTGTAAAATGGGAATGGAAAACGAGATTTTGTTATACCCAAACAAAAAAGGACTGGAGGGATTGGTTGCTCTGACACGGACGGGACCTCTCATAGCGCAGGCATTGAACCGGTGCGCCGGCCAAGAGGGCCCCACTCGCTGCAGGCCCGACTGAGCACGCCTCCTTGCCGCGTGCAACCAGCTTCAGACTCCCCCGCCTGCCTTCATTGAATCCGCACGTGTGCCGGCAACACGTCCTTCCGTGAGCCGGCCGGCATTTTAGAACACAAAAAATGACTAAAATATAATTAATTTATGCATGGTCTTGACTTGTTGTGCTGGCACTGGTAGCAGGAAGTAGTAGAGGTTTTTCTTTATTTATAACTCTCCTCACATTTTTTTGGCTTTGAAGTGAATCATGGTTGTGGACATTATGTATGAAGGTGCAGATATCTGTGAACATGAGTTTGATGTGGAAGTTGAACTTGGAATGTCGGGCTTGCGCGTGAACTATACCATGTCCAATGCTTCATCGGTTATTGTTAGGAAAGTAATTGCTGTTATTACATGACCCGAAAAAATATATTTTGTGCCACATCAGTAGATGCACGGACATCACAACAGGCATGCTGACTGGATAAACATTTGAATCTAGCTATTACGAAGGAAATTTTGTATTGACAACAGTTTTAGATAGCAGGAGACGCCTAGCCTGCTCTGCCTCTGCTAGCTTATTTCTGGCTTCTTCCATCTCTTCTTAGGCTTGGGTGAAGAGAGCATCTGATTGCTCTTTTCGCTTCTTCAGGAACTCAGCTACATTCTCAAGGGCTGCTACACGCTTTCTTTCAGCCTTTACTAGAGCCACGAGGACACGAACAGCTGACGACTCCACCTGGCTTGTTTGTAATCCGGCATCATCTGGGAATTTGCACCTTGTGTCTAATCCAGCATCATTAGGGAACTGGCACCTTGTGTGTAATCCAGCCTCATTTTGGAAACATGATCTCGAGGTTGACCATACTTCCCTCCTCGCAGGAACTGCATCCTGACATGAAGTTACTTCTTTTTTAGATCAATACTCAGAGCAAACCAGATCCATTTAGTAGAAGCCAGATAAACAGAACTCGGAGAAGTGAATTCAAAAGGAAAAAAATATAAAAACATACTACAAGGTGAGAACACCCACTTCCTACATCAAGCTAAAAACGAAAGCATTAGGACGATTAAGACTCTTCTTATTACACATCGAAGAACACGAGGCTTAAGAGAAACAGAAACTACAACATATACACATCGAAGAACACGAGGCTAAATGAAAGTAATTGAAAGGGTGTTACTTACCAAAGCTCGTTTTACAGGTTCAGTGCAGCTCCTCTTTAACTTGCCACGCTCCTTGAAGATGTCCCCAATATCCCGTGTTTGGTCTTCATTGCTACTATGCATGTTCACGCTCGTGGTTTTAAAATCTCAACATGACAAGAAAAATATACTACTAGTAATACTCGTGCAGCTTGTGGGCAACATTAAAGCACTCGTCTTCCATCTTAGAGCATCTCCAATAGAATCGCAAGGCACGGCGCTTTAAAAAGCGTTTACAGTGCTGAGATTGAGAAGTAGAGAGACTAGATAGTAGAGGATAGTTCTCAGCATTGATAGATAAAAAAATAGATAATTCAACTACTCCTTGTCGTCCGAATCCTCCTCGGTGATGTCCTCCTCCGACGTTTGACTGTAGGCGTGAAGATACCGATCGTCGTCGGATTCCTAGGGCGACGCTACTACTAGCCTCATGTTGAATTGAGAGTCCGCTTTTCGCCTACGCTTGTCCTCGCGATAGGCGGCTCACTCCGCCCTCCTCTTATCCCTCTCCGCCCTCCTTCGCGCGTAGAACTCGCGCTCGTTGATGATGTCCTACGGGAAGCGTTGGTGCCACAACACCATGGCTTCCTCGTCCATCTCGATGATGTCGAGACGGTGCTCCTACCACTGGTTGTTGCAATGATCCTCGTCGGTGCTAAGCCGCGGCAGAGGCGCGAGCTCCTTCGCCCGCTCCCGCGTCGGCATGTTGGGGAAGTTCAATGTTCTATGAGGCCACCGGAGGCGCCACGCCACCACGTCGTACGCGTGGGCGGCCTCGTTGGCGGTGTCAAAATTGCCGAGGCCGAGGCACATCCCGCGGAACTGGATCTCAGCGGAGAAGCCGCCGGAGGGGCGCGCGCGGACGCTGCGGTATCCCCAAGTTTCCCGGCGAGGCGGTGGCATGGTGGTGCGGCGGCGGCGAGGCGAGAAAGAGCGGGGAGAGAACAGTGGCGAGGCACAGAGCGGGGAGAGAGCAGTGGCAAGGCACAGAGCGGCGGCGGGGGGGGGGGGTTGGATTTTATAAAGCACGCAGGACGCCGCGCAGCAAAACTAGCGCATGCCCGGCCGCTTTTTCCCGCATGCGCGATCCTTTCCCGACATCTCTGCTATCTCTACTCTCTTCTCTACTATTATATTTATTTTATATTTAATATTTATCTCTACTTCTCTACTATATTTTTTTTCTCTATACTTTTTTCTTATAAAAAACAGAGTTGGTGATGATGGTGTGCTTACCATCCTGCAATATAGGCCGTCCGATTTATATCTGACAAATAGGAAGGAAACAATGGGAATTTTGCAAAAAGATACCCATACCCCTCTCCAGATTTGCAAATAAGGCTTCCCTCGTTCATCCTTTTCTCCCACAAGATAAACTACTCATACAAATGCATCTTCATGCGTGCAATGCATGGGCATCTTGCTAGTTCTAAAAAACTTTCCATCATTTGCCACACTACTGGTTGCAGATGAAAAACCTACCCAAGCACAATGCGATACAGGAGCGACGCACAATTACAAGCTGATATTCTGTTGGACAATGGAGGCTATAACCAATTACTTTTACGGGAACAATAACACCCAGGAAATTTGAAGGGTAGGTATGAACAAAATTGGAACTGCACATGTACTGCTAAGTGATTCAATACACACATTACTAATCAAGTAGGAGAACGATGGTCGCGGCGGCCTCTGTGAGTCATGGTCGGCAACGGGAGTCAGTTCATTGTCCACGACGGTGGTGCTTCTGCGCTTGGCGTTGGCTTCCGAGAAGCATATCCGAGACCGTGGAATACGGTGCCGGGAAAAGGCTCCGTGTACAACAACGACGGTGGACCGGTTCCAGTGCGGCGTACGAGGTCGTCGATGAGGCAGGTGCGCTGCGGTGGACGAGTGCACCAATGTAGAAGGGGAGGAGCACGAAGGCTGCGGTGCCGTGGAGAAGTCTATTTTGCGGTGGGGATAGAAAATGGGGAGTATTCAGGTGTACTACTCTGGGTGCAGGGGTGGGGTTGGCTGGGTAGGGTGAACCTGAAGTGATGAAAACAACCCCCTACCAAGCGTCATCCGTAGGCCTATTCCGAAGGCTATGATGGTAACTTCCCACTACTCAAATCAGGGTCGCAGGAGATTTTCCCGCTGACCTCAAAATTTTGTGACACTGAACTCCCCATGTAGCGTGTTGAGTGATTCGGCTAAGCAACTAGCGAGTAGTACTAGTAAACTCTGCATATTAGGTTTGACTGAAGTCAAACTTCCTAAAGTTTGACCAAGTTTATAGAAAAATATAAACAATTACCATAACAAATATGTATGATGTGGAAGTACATTCAATAATGAATCTAATGGTATTTATTTGTTATTGTATATGTTAATATTTTTTGTTATAAGCTTTCTGAGAGTTTACAAAACTTGACTTTGACCAATGCTAATACGCGGACTTAAATAAAAACGGAGGGAGTACACATTTGTTTTTTTTAGTTTGTAGTGAACTAATCATTTGTTGAAATTGTGAAATAAATATGTTAGGCTAGTGACTTCGAATGTAATGGTCTATACAATTCAATAGTTACAATCGTTGTCGAATTCCAAGATGTATACAAGGTTTATAGTACTTCACAACATGCTCAAACTCACATAATCCCAGTCAAATGAGAATCTAAATGCATTTCATAGTTATTACTTTGTAGGATGCAACAAAACCAACCATAACTCTACATCAACCATTATAGAAGCAACATTTTGAACATATCCCAATATGTGAATGAAACGTGCAGAGAGAGCTTGCAAATATGGAGCAGATAGGGCGGGAAAGATTGTATGTATGTGGACGAGAGAGTAGGAGACAAACCTAACGAGACACACACACACAGAGAGAGAGATAGAGAGATAAAGAGAGAGAAAGAAGTTAGGTCCATGAGAAAGATGGAGACATGTAATATACGTGAGATGCGTGTGCATCCGGATTCTGTATACGTGGAAGGAGAAGAGACAACATGTTTGATGAGAGAGCTAGAAAAACATGGACGAGAGGGGAAGGATCTCGTGGGTTGAGGGATTGATAATTTTGTGCGGGGGAGAGAGGGATTGGTAATTTTGTGCGAGAGAGAGAGGGTGGGGGGAGGAGTCAGTCAGCCATCGTCACATCATCCTGCTTCCAAATGGCCCCGCATTCTCTAGCGCGGTGTGGTCGCCGTCTTCGATCTCCTCGATTTCCTGTTTGAAGATTGAGGTGTTGTGCATGTTGGGGTGCAAAGAAGCACAACCGAGAGTGGTCGCCATATAACCTTGGATGGGGATGAATTGTGTGCTCGGGGGAGGGTGGGTGTGTGTGTGTCAGATATTGAGAGAAAACAAACCTAAGGAGAGAAATGGGTATTCACGAAGAGATTGTGCGGGCCTTGAGGTGGGCAGGGGCCGGGTGAGGGTGTCAAAATGTGCGCGTTGATGCATGTGTTACATGCAATCGTGCGAGGGACGGACGAATCGAGAGAGATGGTTGTTGTGTTATGGATGCTCCTCTCTCTCTCTCTCACATACACACACACACACAAGTAAACTAGAAGACCGTTCTCTCATGTATACACAACGTATCGGCATCTATCTATGTCTCACCCATGCATGATCATTTGCACATTCACACACCTCTCTATGTCTGTATCACACGCACACCATCTCCACATTGCCCTTCCGCCACAACACACATATGGACACATACACACGTTCTCTCTCAGTCACACACACAAAATTAGTATTAAAAAAAACTAGGGCGCACCTAAAACATCCAAATCCAAATAAACACGAACTGGAGCTAAATTCAAATATATGGAAATATTGTAGCGTCAAGAACTTTTCTTGGAAAAAAAAGTTGAGTAATATTCGGGGATTGTTTTCACACACACAAAAAGGTTCGGTGGATGTCTTTCGAGCGCGACACGGTGACACACCGTTCGATCGATCGCGCGGCCGCGGTTCACGCGCTTACACAGGATTCCGTATCGTGGCTGTGGTACTAACTAATAAAAGTGCTGCCTAAGTCTAATGTTTACGTGTACTAGTACTGTTTTCTTTTAAGTTTGACCAAGCCTATATAAAACTAAAGTAAGCTCCCATACGCGCACTCATCAATATGCCGCCGCCGCTGTTGCACATGCCGGCGCCCGCCTACTCCGGCCAACAATTTCTCGCCCATCACCGCCGTGTCGTCGCCATCCCTGTGCCATGAAGCCGAAGGCTCGCCCGCTCATGTCGTCTGTAGACCCTCCTCGCGATGCCGCCGTGCTGCCAAGCACGCGAGCATCTGGTGGAGCCGCGTTAATGCACGCAGCATACAAAGAGGAGGACGAGCACGTGCTCCAGCACGCCGGCGAGGAGGAACTAGCGTGTCATTGTCGTCTTTGCCCCCGCGGAGGAGGCGCGCATGGTGCTGTCGTGGCGGAAGCCGGTCGCGTGCGCGTCGAGCCCGCAAACCGGGTGCGGATGCGGAATATACCTTCGAGACCTTGAATGCCACGTGGATCCTACAATCTGAAGGAGCAATTTGGGTCAGCCGACTCTTGTGAGCCGTTTGATGCAACATGGATGGCTAGAAGGGCTTCTTCCACCTCTTCTGCCATCTTCTTCCTTCGCTCCTTGAACTTCTTTCACAAATCGACTGACCCAAATTATACTACTAGATCGAACGTATTAAGTACACTAGGAACACGAAGATACGAGCAGTAGTACCAACTACAAGAAGAACAGTAGTAAGACATAGTACTAGTACTACTGTACGTACTAAAGAGTTCAAATAACGAGAAAGAACATAAACATAGTTCTACTTGGGCCTCAGCACAACACACCCTTGAAAATAAACTAAGCAACTAGTCCGCTTGACACTGCAGTAGAACCAGCATGAGCGATGGCACTGCCACCTACTCAGAGTCCGAGTCCACGTCCTCGACTTCATCCTCGTCCCTCTTCCTCTTCCTCTTCGCCGACGCTTCTTTGCTTGAACCGGACACTGGGCTCTGCTTCTTCATCCAGCCCTTGTAGATATTTAAACAAAGGTAGGCATCCATTGCTGCGAACAGGATGTGATCTTCATCTAATGTCTTTGACTCCCATGCATGATGAAACTCGTGATGAGGTTTGTTCAGTTTAGCGTACGAAGGATCAATCATGGCTGATGCCAGGGTCAACATTGAAGGCTGAGAGGAGGACACTAGGCTTGCCTTCTGGAGATCGAAGGGCTAGCCTACAACGAGACCTATCCGACGCAGGACATCCCTGTTGTTCCTAAAGTCTATAGTAACGAATTTCACTCTTTCGTCCTTGAGGAAGTTTTTAAAATCCTGGCACTCAACGTCGGCATGGCATATGTGGTAGACCAAGCAAACGTTATGTATGCAAACCTGGATCACGGCGGGCTTCTTCCTCTCTGCCTCTAGAATCTTCTCTCTTTCCAGGACTGTGGTGTACTCAACATCTAGCCCAGCGACCCACTCATCCGTTGAACTGTTGAACATGCGTAGGAAGCGAGCTAGCCATGCTTTCACCGTCACGGATCCACATGTGTAGATGACGATGAACTCATCGCCGGTGATGGCTCTAACCTGGTACTCAGCGGCGACCATGGAGATTTGGGAGGCCATGGATTTTGGAGGAGGGTTAGGAGAAGTTGAGCTGTTGTACCCCGCAAAAAAATCTGGGAGCAAACTAATGTGAAACGACGGGACGGCTGGGAGCAAACTATTGTAAGGTAGAAGACGAGGATGAGTAGGGCGTGCGAACAGCGTGGGGTTGCTGGCTTGCCCGGTGGATAAACGACTGCAAGCCCCCAAAGAGTTCTCGAGAACTATGCGGGACCCACTAGATGTCATGTCTACTAGACCCATATCATAGGCCTGCCGGTATAGCTTCTGCCTGTTCGCATGCCATGCCGGTGCATGGATGTAACTTCAGTTAATTCCGTCAACCATGGCGCCTCCCACGACCTTCGCCTTCCTCGCGCAGTCGCGCCCTTTGAGACTTCGACCGGCTATAAATGAGCAATTTTTTTGCCTACTCCGCATGCATGAGGCTGGCCATAGTGGGGGTAACATAAGTAGTATCATGCACTTGGAACTCGCAAACATGCTTATGTGGCAGGCAATTAAAGAAGAGAGAGATGGTTATAGTAACATAGGTAGATACCATAACATAATAAATGTGATGCTACTATGTGTCATGCATGGAATAAATGAGACCACCTATGATACTAATCTATGATACTATGCACTATAGAGGTAGTAACATAGACTAGTAACATATGCATGTTACTAGTCTAAGTTACTCCCCACTATGACCAGCCTGATACTCCCTCTGGTCCTTTTTACTCCCGTCAACCGTTTGCAAAGTGTTTGACAAAATTTACACTAAAAATATCAATATCTACAATACTGATTATAATGAGTATAAGAACTACATTTTATAATGAGTATAAAAATATTGATTTGACATTGTGAATGTTTATACATTTTTCTATAAGTTTGGTCAAAGTAGAGGTACATTGACTTCAAACAAAACTTAAACGCACAATGCAGACTAGTTCCTCCATCCAGGTGGGTGCCATGTCCTATCTTGTCATCACAACAAGGTTAGCTATTAGAGTACTACTACCTCCCTTCTAGTTTAAAGGGCTCGATTCAAAAATTTCACCTACTCTTAGCAAGATAGAGGCGGTGGAATAGTTTTTGTAGTCTGCAAAAGTACTCAACTAATGATGTCGTTCTTCACAAAAAAATGTGTTTACCAATGCATGCATGAACACTAGTTACTCTAACCCCCCTCTCTTCTTTAATTCTTTGCCACATCAACATGTTTGCTATTCCCGTGTGCATGATACTAGCTAAGATACCACCATTATGGCCAACCTTAATCATCGCATGCAATAATTTAGTGCACCTTGAAATATCAACATATGTGGGGCGTGCATGTTTTTAATGACTTGAGACTGTACCTAGCCCGACATGCAAGATGACTTATTATGCACCGTTCCCCATACCTGCAGGAAGCCCGTTCGTCTCCAAATCTTTTCCTCTCCATGTGTGGAAACAATATGCCTGCCAGACTCTCCTTCTCCCTCCGGCGGTCCCACCACTCCACCCCGTGTGGAAAAAATCTGCATGCATGACTCTCCTCCCCCCACGCTCGTCCAATCCGTTGTGACCAGCAATATTTCCACCCCTTCCCTCCCCCGCAATTTACTCCAACAAATATGCCCACATAGCTGTTACGTTAATCACGCAACATATCTTCCAGGACGCTGCTTCAGTTACTTAACTGCAGGTGCATTGGGTCACTGACATATGGGCCCAACAAGGGTCTGGCCCACATGTCAGTGACGCAACTGGACCTGTAGTTAAGTCAGTGTAGCTCAGTCCATATCTTACGTAGGTGTGCCATTGCTCGCTATAAATACTGCGCCTCCCACGACATTCGGAAGAACGCTCACGTTCATCGCCATCTCCTCCCCCTCCCTCTCACGTTGACCACCATGGCATCGCCCCTCCCAAGCCCTAGGCGCCCCTCACTGCACTGCCCGGACAGTCACGCA
Source organism: Triticum dicoccoides (assembly GCF_002162155.2). Classification (NCBI taxonomy): domain Eukaryota; kingdom Viridiplantae; phylum Streptophyta; class Magnoliopsida; order Poales; family Poaceae; genus Triticum; species Triticum dicoccoides. The sequence continues at coordinate 175,774,517 of NC_041389.1, read as the reverse complement.
TCGCCATTCCGTTCCTCGCTGCCACTAGTCGAGGAGGACGCGTTGGCGTTCCACTCCTCGCCATGACGCGTCGAGGTGGACGCGTCGGCGTTCCCAATCTCGCCAGCACGTGCATTGGAGGACACGTCGGCTCCCCGCTACGAGGACCGCCGTGCCCCCCAGCCTTGAGGAGTTTTGGAAATAAATGGATGTCGCCATGTGGGAGGCTTTGCCGCCGACAGAGCACGCCAAAATAGAGGCGGAGAAGAAGGGCGAGGAAGAGAAGCGTGCCGCGGGGCAAGCTGCCTGGCAGGTGTATGTCGCGTCCAAGAGAGTCAGGCAATTGGCTCTTTGGTAGAAGGCTCGTGCAAGGGCCGTGAGGGTGGCTGAGGACGCCCGTGCCAAAGCCCTGAGTGCAGTCGGGCCCAAGCGCCTCATCTATGCTTGGCGGTACGTGGACCGGGTGCATGCTTCCAGCGAGGAGGAGTACCTGCTGGCGCTGGATCACCACACCGATGAGATCGCGCTCGCCCTTCAGCAAGCCGCCAATCAGCACCTTGCGAGTTGCGAGGCTGAGGAAGAGGCGTTATGTCGGTGCGCTAGGAAACGGCCGCGCACCAGGGCACTCGTGGCGCACCGCAAGCGCTCCTGCGAGCGCCGTGGCTTTTAGTAGGAGTATAATTTAGTTTCGTAAGGTGATCTCATTAGTTTTGGGACGCAAATGATAAATCCCGGACGTTCGAGAATTATTAGCGTCCTTAATTATGTATGTAAGAGGGAAAGTATGGAAACCTTGTGTATCCGTACGCATTTTGTAAGTAGGTGCATACAACACAAACTTTAGTACTATATACTATTGCACTACACGTCTCTCTCTATATATATGCTTGCAGACTATGCTACTCCCTCCGTCCAGGTGAATAAGTCATCTTTAGTTGTGCAACGTGACCAAGAAGGAGGCAAGGCTTTATACACCTAGACGGAGGGAGTACTACTATTACTTATGTACGGGCAAACACACGTTTTAACATTACGATGCGGTTTTTGTAAAAGTAGAAAAACAACACTAGTCAAGCTTGTGAAATGATTCAATGCAAAACAAATGCAAAAATGCTTGTTTGATTGTTTACATTTAGCTTCCTTCTCTGTGGTTATTTCTCTGTCGTACTTTGTACGGAGTATCTCACTGGTCGGAAAGGCATGCAAATTCCCAAACCGCTTCCTACACCCTGTATCGAATTTTTTGCCTAACAAGTTGTGTCGTGCAATTAGAATTCCAACTTGAGTACTAGTACTACTAGTAGGAGTACCAGGGGCCAGTTTGTTTAGGCTTCTAGATTAGTAGTAATCCCATTACTACTAGCTCCGTCCTGGTTTATTGGTCCCCATTATAATCTGTGTCAAATTTTGATCATAAATTTAACTAATGAAATGTTTGTGATGTCACATGCACTAACATTTTATCAGTTAAATCTTTGGTCAAAATTTACCACAAATTACAATGGTGACGAATAAACTAGGACGGAGGTACTCCCTCCATTTTTGTATACAAGGCCACTATAAAAAATACATTTTGCATCTATACAAGGCCACCAACAGTAATCGAGACAAATATTAATGATGTTTCCTCGTACTAGTAACCCATGGCTTAATTACTAGCATGCATGTAGTGGATGATAATGAAAAACTCATCTACTTCCTCTCTCACGGCCACTCAATTTCTTCTAATGTGCATGCACCCTATTAATTAACCCGGTAAACGAGAAAATAAATTGACTTGTAAAGCGCACATTGAGTTTTATCTTGGTACCTTTAATTTGAGTTTGTGGCCTTGTATATAAAAATGAAGGGAGTACTAGTAGTAGTTTAGAAGCCCAAATAAATGAGTGAGGCACCTTAATGTTACTCTCCACTGTGACTAGTCTTATGGGAAAAGCTGGGGAAGAGACGACTTATTTTTTAAGTCGCCAAAAGAACTGGCCCTAGGAGTAGTAGCTAGGGATCGAGTGTGCGAGATGAATCGGAGAAAGTAAATGCAGAGAGATGAAATGCAAAAAAGACGGAGGGATGTGATGTTTGCTTGTCCGTTTATTTTACCACGCCACTTATTACTGGCAGTGAATGGGTTTTGTGATATGACGGCTTTACTGCCGCGCCACGAGCGGGGTGAGACTCCCGTGCAGCGCTGCCCTCTACACTTGTACTACATCGGTCGTGGTTTATTAGCTCCCCATTGAATTTGACTGAAGATTTAACTGACAAAATGTTAGTGCATGTCAACAAAAACTATATCACTGGATTCGTATTTGAACATAGTTTTGAATGATATAATTTTAGGTGACATGCATCAACATTTATCGTACTATATATAATGTTAGTTCAATTTTTGGTCGTACTAATCTATAGTAGTAAGGTGCCCGTGCGTTGCACGGAAGAGTGAAATGCATTGATCGGGGAGTTGTTTATTTGACAAAGGATGTGGGGGTCATCTCATGTGTAACGGGTATCGATAGGTTTCTTCGGATATTATTTCATCTCTAGAGCTCACAAAACATCCGGATGAAATAGATAAAATGGTATCTTTTGCAAACAAAAGCATTCAAGTGTTCAACCTACATCCAAAACTTGTAAAGAAATAACACTTATTGTGCTTTGCAATAAATGATCTTTAAGAATTAGTTTTTGAGTATCGATTGTTATACATGTTGGCTACAGATGACATGGCACTTTCTTGTGGCCAACCGTTGGCTATACTATTAAGTATTAACCATGCCCTTATACACCTAGATGGATGGATTAAATCAGGATGACTTGGAAGGGGCAGAGGAGATGTAAGAAATGGTTCATAGTAAGTCTTTCACCAGTACTGTAGTAAAAGTTCATACATGGAAGATTCTAGACTAAGCCATAAATGGGTACACTTTTATTCAAGCGTGATACTCCAATAGAGCAAGATCATGCATGGAAGTCTCCACATGCTTAAACAGCGGATTACATTGAGCAAAGACTAATGATCAACATTTAACTTGAAAATGCGTATGTCCAGGTGAACCTCCTTGGAGTCCCCTTGCATCGCGTTGGCGGGTAAATAAGACCATGGGTTTTCCATGTCCACATCGGCGGGAAGGTCCTAGCTTTGCAGAGTCCAAGTCCGTTCGATGTAGCCGGTGTCGCCGCCCATGTGACCCGGAGGGGTAGTAACACTGAGCACGCACCCGTACATCGGCCTCGTGTCAGTGTCAGCGTTAGTGGTGTCGCCCCTGACGCACACTACCGAGATGGGGTGGCGGCTTGCGCGGGCCTCGCCGGTGCCCACGATCAAGAGGAAGACGTTGCCGTCCTCCTCCAAGACTAGCAGGCAACGGTGATCCTCCAGCGACTCCGGCATGGTGAACGGGTAGCATGTCTCGTACTTGATGTTCTCCGCCAAGGGCCAGTAGTGACCGTTGCACGCATCCATGAGGTGATGCACCATGTCCGCCGGCGAGCCCCAAAATGGCATCGGGCACTCATAGCAGTAGATGAAGGGCTCCTTGGAGGCATCGACCAGGCCGTCCATGAAATGGGAGTGGCTGTAGGGGACGTTGCGCTAGTTGAATATATGAGCAAGTTACTACGAGATTTAATCCGAATAAGCACAAAATAAATCATGACGGCTATAACAGAGTTGAAACTAATCATATGGACTAGCATAGTAGTAGGATACAGAGTAGAAATATTAATTCTACCACGATTTTGAACAGGAAGGACAGAAACACATACGGTGCAACGGGAGCATCACCGTTGGCGTTGTGGTTGTCGCCCATGTCGTTGAGGAAGAGGTTGCCGAGGTCGGGGAAGAAGTCATCGTCGGTGAAGTCGTGGCTGCCAGCAGTCGCGAGAGTGCGCTCCCCAAATTTCAACAACGCCCGCCGAATGGAGCGCAGGAGGGAGTGGCTGTAGGGGACGTTGCGGCCGCCGAATGGAGCGCAGGAGTAGCAGACGAGGCAGTAGATGGTGTCCTTACTAGTACTCCCTAGTCTCTACTCTTATAGAAAACTGAGTTGGTGATGATGGTGTGCCTGCCATCTTGTAATATAGACCGTCCGATCTATATCTGACGATAGAAAGCCAACTATGACAATTTTACAAAAGATACCCGCACCTCGCTCCACATTTATAGATAAGGCCTTGCCTCATTCATCCTTATCTCCCACAACCTCGTGCTCCTCCCTAAGTCTCTATATCTACTCTTATCTCTATCCCTACTACTCTTCTCTGTTTTTTATAACAAATCAAATAGTACTGCACCGTCCGCTGCACGCCCGGCTGAACACGCCTCCTCGCCTCCATCATCACCAACTGAGTCTTTTATAGGAGTAGGAGTAGAGAAAAAACCGAGTTGGTGATGATGGTGTGCCGTGTAATGCACGGGCATCTTGCTATTTTTTTGCATATAATTCCAATCACCACGTAGACACGACCTTTGACCATTTTACAACTATGTTAGTATCATTGTTTTTTTTGACGGCATGTTAGTATCATTGTTAGTGGTCAGCCGGTGCAAGTTATTGCCCCGGGTGTTTTAACCTTTTTTTAGTAACGATATCTGGAGATTGTTTGGCACGAGCTCAATCTTGGCAAATCCCACGTAACCGTCAGATTTCCATCCGACGGTGGCCTGTTTTTAAGCCATACACACGTACTGTAACTGTGTCGCGGGCGTTTGCAACTGCCATGTCTCCCAGCGAACGTTTGCTGGGAATTGGAGTTAGCACGGTTCGTAGTCGTTGCACGCTTGGGCATTGAAGTTTGTAACTATTTTAGATTAGAATATACTACTCCTCCGGTGCTAGTAGTAGAGCAAAGTCCTACTCTACTACTCTACTCAAGCAAGCTAGGGCATAGTAGTAGGTACTGTAGGGAGTACCAGTACTGTGATCACTCAAGCAAGTTGTCTAGCATCGATATGACCCTACGCTGCTGGTATGTGTCTCGTAAGTCAAGAGGCGTGCTGTAGTCATCATCACCTGTCCACTTCCCACAGCACATATTCGCTTCTCCATCTTTGTCGCACATAATATCGTCCAATTTTCCATCCCCACTAAGGCGCCCCCCCTCGTCCGAAACCCAAGCACTAACAATGGCAGAACCGAGCAGCGTCCGCCGAAAGAGTGGCTGGAATTCGCTCCCCATAGAGGTAATCAAGCTCATTGTTTCGCCTGTGGACAATCTCAGTACCATGTCGCTCGCCGCGTGCTCGTCGGGGCTGTACCGTTTACTCAAAGCCCTCAGGCCGGAGCTTTTTAAGCCAGCTCCTTGCTTGCTGATGCCGCCTGATCTTTAGAAACGACGTGTCACGAAGCATAACGATCGTAGGGTTGCGAGCATCAACCCCATTGACTGCAATCCGATCCCCGTCACCCTCAACTACATTAACGGTATGTACTGGGTCAGCATGAACACATCTTGGATGGTGCTCGTCGATGGTCGCGGCAGCTGGATGCTCGTGAAGGTCTACACCCGATGATTGATCCCCCTTCCTTCGATTAACACTGCACTGCTTTGGCACCGCGGCCCAGAATACTCAGAATCTTACAGTAGCCAACATGATACCAAGTTTGATTTGCTCAAGGTTGTAATCTGCCAAGTGCCCACAAGATCTATGAATTATAAAGACTTCAGGCTAATTGCGTTCTTCAACCGCGGTCTCGCCTATCTAACAGGTCACTGCGGTAAGTGGATAAATCTGCACGTCCATCGCAGGATCATACATCCTCCATGGTTCTCTGATGCCATTGAACACAAGGGCTTCATTTACGCTGTTGACTCCTTCTATGGCTAGATGTATTGCTGGCCTACTCCAGTCATCGCTCCAATCGGCTGTTACAGTAGTATGTTACTTTCCTATGATATCATGATGGCTTGCTTATATTACTGTCAACATTTACTGAAAAAATATTCATGCTCATAACATGCTGTTCTTAAGATTGACTACATCAAGAGCCCTTTTTTATTTGACTCCAACTTAATATGATGTTGTAGGCCGCCTGGTGTCCCTACCCTTCCTAATCCAAGAACCTTTCAAAGAAAAGCGGCATGGCAGTTGCAGGTGGTTCCTGGCTCGATCAGACGACAGCGAACGATTGATGATCGTTCGCATGTACCGGACGTGTTGTTTTGCGGAATACAGTCACAGTCACTGCAAGGTCTTTGAGCAGGATCCCAGCTTTTCTGGGCCTTCAGGAATTTTTGACTGGAGGCTGGTAAGTTGCCTTGGTACACGCTCTCTGTTTGTCAGACTGAATTATCCGATTAACGAGGAGATAACCGACGGCAAGGATCATGATGGCAGCACGGTTTCGTTCATCTGGCAAAACTGTGTGTACACAGCATACCATGCGTCTCTGCATGCACCATACCCTGATATGTGCCGCCACGCTCTGTAGCCCAAAGTAGGAGAGAGGGTCGCAAGTATCAGACTTCGACCTGCTGGCTAGAGTTTTCCCCATCAGGCACCCATCTGGTTCAAGCCGTCAGCCAATCTCCACAGCTTAATAAATAGTAACGTCTAACTGAGCTAGTTAGTTAGATGCATACACTTGGTGTAGTAGGATCTTTATTTAGTTTGATGCATACACTTGTTCTTTTTGGTAGCCCTTTTGTAATAATGGCTAATGTTTGGTTTGGAAGAGAGAGCTGCGTCTTCACTCTTCTGGCCTGCTTACTGCTTCTGTTGTACCCCCAGCCCTGGTTGCTGCTGCTGTTTTCAATGTACAATCAGTAGCATATTTTGTCTGTTGGTTGAATAAATGTGTTGTTAGAACGACAAACACAATGTTTTGGAAGTCGTTGCATGGTTAGATCCTTAGTGCCCCGTACCGTACGTAACGCATACTATTTTTTCGTATGGAACACATTTTCCACTTGTTGATAACATGCAGCCCACTGATGAAGGCCCAATAGAGGAGCACATAATTAACTGGAAGGGCAGCTCTCACATGAATCCGGCCCAGGTACATGCTCATGGTCCCCTAAACATAAATAAGTAAATAAATAAATAACGCTTTGTGTGCTCGCCGCGGCACCGCCGTCCGGCCCTATCAACATAGTTTTTTTTTCAAAACGGTACCTGTCAACATAGTGAATCGGGAGAGAACTGTAGTTGTGAGTATGACAGTACGGACCTACCAGGTCCACTCCCGAACACAAGCAAGCGCCTCTTTTACTACTCAGATGCACCCCTCGTTTTTTTACTCTAATCCACCCTGCTGATATCCGTGACCCACATCATTTTTAACATATAGTCAATTAACGACAGAATTGCACAACTTTTTTATGAGTAGTAATTCGGAGGAGCAGGCTATAAACTGGGTTGTGCGGTCTCTGTGGCCCATCTAACAACATGACCAGCCCAGCAGGTTTTTCTTTGGGAAAGTAGGTAGCCCAGTATTTCTTTTTGAAGAATACCCAAGCTAGGCGTATTTGTTTTCTTCGACTTACTCGGCTGCAAATCTTTCAAGACGAGGAGGGATGCACTCCGGCCTGGCCAAAGAGTATGATCAATGTCCGTTAAAAGTAATATCAAAGGGGTTGAAAATTCCAAAAAATATAGCAAATGGGATATTAGCTTCTTTTTTTGTTTTTGTTCTTCATTGATATTTTATAGTATTTCATTAGATTTAACATGACATAGTACTAATTTATTTTTAATTTTTTTAGTATGGCTACTAATTTTTGGATTAAAAATATTTTGTTCCCCCGCAACAATTTGCGAATTTTCAAAACTTCGCACATATTTAGTTATTTTTTAACCCTGGTACTGACCAGAAAATGGGTAGCAATTCTAAAAATGGAAAACGGGCTGCAATAAATTCCATATGAATTAGAAAATGAGTAAAAATTATAAAAATAATAGCAAATGGGCTGTACACGCCATGGATTTTGAGGCTGACTTGTTTACGCAAGACATTGTGAGTCAACACACAATTCTAGCAGTAGTGACTGTTGGATGTCCATCCAACGACGGATGTGCTTCTTCAATCTCTGATCTTCTTGCTCCAGCCGCCTAAACTAGCACCGGCAGGACTGCCTGCTCCCTCCTCTTGTGGCCCGCTGTGATGCCGCATAGGCTTCCCCGGCCCACCCTACTCCCTTTGCTGGCCTGGCCGCACGCAATCAACTACCTCCTTGTTACGCGAAAAAATGATTCCTCCCACTGACATCTGGGGCGCACTGGTTGGTAGGCTGACCTATGGGCCTACTAAGTTGACGTGTATGCAAGGCTTGTCAACTTAGTCAACAAACGATTGTAGCAGCAGTAACCGTTGGATTTGAATCAAACAATCCTGCTGCTTCTTCAAGTGCTGTTCTTCTTGCACTAGCCGCCCAAACCAGCGCCGGTGAGACTGCCTGCTCCTACCTCCAGTGGCCGGCTGTGCTGCCGTTGAGGCCTCACCGCCCCTACTACTCCTACTGCTAGCCAGGCCCTGCGGTGACGACAGCCTAACACCGTAGCCGAACTAGTGAACCCTCGTACTCCTCTCCGCATGGGCATCCACTGCCGCGTCTTTCCTGGCTCCGCGTCGTCCCCTTCCTAGGCCTCGCCCTCATCCACCGCCCTGGTGCTCTTGGCGCGGCATGGTCAACATGGTCATGGAATGACTTCCATCGGACGTGGACTGTACGTGGAGAGGCTGACAGCTGGGTCCACGGCCGCACACAAGGAAATGCCTCCTTATTACACGCAAAATAATGATTCCTCCAGCTGACATCTGGGAGCCACCGGAAGGGCCTCTGTATTTCGTGAAAAAACATTCCCCCCGTTGATAGGTCGGACCCACAAGCTATATCTTCGCACGCAAGGAAGTGTCTGCTTATTACGCAGAAAAAAATGAATACCCCCCTTCTAGCTAGGACCCACCATAGTGGGTGGCTGACTTGTGGACCTACTAAGTTGATGGGGATGGAGGGCCTTGTCAACTTAGTCAATATTCCAGTGACCGTATGATGTCCATCCAACGGCCATAGTGCTTCTTCAACCTTTGGTCTTCTTGCTCCAGCTTCCCAAAGCAGCGCCGGTTGTGCCGCCTGCTCCTGCCTCCCGTGGCCGGCTGTGGTGCCGCGGAGGCCTCACCGCCCCCATACTACTCCCACCGCTGGCCAGGCCATCCCTCTACTCACCCATACTCTCTGTTATTCTGCGGCGACGGCAGCCTCACACCGCAGCCGAACCAGTGTACCCTCGTACTCCTCTCCGCGTGGGCATCCACTGCTGCATCTTCCCCGGCTCCGCGTCGTCCCCTTCCTAGGCCTCGCCGTCGTCCACCGCCATGGTGCTCTCGGCACGGCATGGTCAACGTGGTCAAGGAACGGCTTCCATCGGACATGGACTGTACGTGGAGAGGCTGACAGATGGGTCCACGGCTGCAACAAGGAAGTGCCTCCTTATTACGCGGAAAATAATGATACCTCCACCTGACAGCAGGGACCCACCGGACATGCCACTGTATTTCATGAAAAAAACGTTTCCCCCTGACTGCTGGGACCCACCGGCTACATCTTCGCACACAAGGAAGTGCGTCCGAGCAAAAAAAAAATGATTCACCCCCTGACTGCTGGGACCCACCAGCTACATCTTCGCACGCAAGGAAGTGCCTAACAGTCGGGACCCACCTGGTCGAAGCGTAGGTAGCGCTGTCATTCTGGTCGCAAACATGTACATACATACTGGTGGATGTAGAGGCGCGCACGTATCGTAGTAGAGGCACGCACGTAGCATGTACACATACATACAACGGCCAGGGTGCAAGCAAGAAAATACGGCCACGTACGTACATACGGGCGGGGTCTCGAGCGCCTACTCGCGCATACGTACGACCAGGGCTCGTGTACATGGCTGGGTCGGAATGGAGAAATTGTGTCGTCGTCGTGTTCATGGGGAGGCAACGGAATGCGTCGTGTTCATCGGGAGGCAACAGAATGCGTCGTGTTCATCGGGAGGCAACGAAACGCGTTGGAGCCAACTGGCTTGGACGAAACAGGTGATGGAAACGAGGCCTGGCGTACCGCAGAACGGAGGAAAACGACCTTGTGTTCGACCGACCACGTTCGAAACGGGATCCTGTTCATTGGGAGGGGTCTGGAGTACCGCAAAACGGAGGAAATAGACTTGTGTTGGACCTCCTACGGTTGAAATGGGGTCCTGTTGATCGGGAGGGGTGTGGCGTACCGCAAACCGGATGAAACAGACTTGTGTTGGAGTGCTACGGTCGAAAGGGGGTCCTATTCATCGGGAGGGGTGTGGAGTACCACAAAACGGGACTCCATGGGATACTGTTCATCTCCACCGTCGACCTCCTCCAGCCTCCACGGGCTACTGTTCATCCACCGTCGACCGCCTACAGCCTCCACCTGCGACTGTTCATCCACGGGCTCCTGTTCATCCAGCCTCCACCGCGCGCTACTCCACCGGCTACTGTTCAACCACCCCTCTCCACAGTATCCTGTTCAACCACCCTTCCACGGGCTACTGTTCATCTACCCCTCCACTATCTACTGTTCATCCAGCCCTCCATGGGGTCGCCCTGTTCATCTAGCCCTCCACGGGGTCTTGTTCATCCAGCCCCAACCGGCTCGATCAATTGGGGTCCTGTTCATCCAGAGGCAACACCACGGGGTCCTGTTCATCCACCCCCACCA
>NC_041389.1:175735247-175763675 GCF_002162155.2 Triticum dicoccoides | reverse complement strand
ATCCAGAGGCAGCATCGATCGACTTCAGTTAGCAGCAGTAGCGAAGGAATCACTCGATCGCTCGGGTTCAGTAATGCGTAGCCTACAGTGCAATCGCTCGAGTTCAGTTAGGCGACACCTAGCTCGGGTTCAATTAGAGCGCAACGCCTCGCACACACGCGCGTACGTGTATGAGAGAAACGCGCATCACTCGGCCCCCGACCACCCACCGTAACCGGGAACTCCCCGAAATTTTCCTCGCCCTCGCTTCTACCAAGGTTTTTCCATCATGGACGGCCCAAAGAATGTCATGCGACCGCGTCTCCAGCCCGCCCAGGACGAAAAGCCCATTTTCTGTCATGATTTTTTGTCATAGAAGTAGGATCCCACCACATCTATGATGATACTGGGTTTTGTCAAAATTATCGTCATAGAAGTGTCATAAGTATGACAGAATTTTTTCTTTGTTCGGTCCAAAATGTCACAGATGTGTCTTTTTTTGTAGTGTCATTCATGAGTAGAGCCATCAGAATGTGCCTACACTTCCATTACTCATTTTCTGAGAGAGAACCACCTACTCACGTGTTGAGACCAAGACATTCCATTCCAACCACAAGAATCTTGATCTCTAGCCTTCGCCAAGTTGATTTCCACTCAAATCATCTTTCCACCATAGCCAAATCTGTGTGAGAGAGTTGAGTGTTGGGGAGACTCATTAGAAGCACAAGAGCAAGGAATTCATCATCAACACACCATCTATTACCTTTTGGAGAGTGGTGTCTCCTAGATTGGTTAGGTGTCACTTGGGAGCCTCCATCAAGATTGTGGAGTTGAACCAAGAAGTTTGTAAGGGCAAGGAGATCACCTACTTCGTGAAGATCTACCCAAGTGAGGCAAGTCCTTCGTGGGCGATGGCCATGGTGGGATAGACAAGGTTTCTTCTTTGTGGACCCTTCGTGGGTGGATCCCTCCATGGACTCGCGCAACCGTTATCCTTCGTGGGTTGAAGTCTCCACCAACGTGGATGTACGATAGTACCACCAATCGGAACCACGCCAGAAATCTCCGTGTCTCCAATTGGGTTTGCACACTCCAATCCCATCCCTTTACTTTCTTGCAAGTTGCATGCTTTACTTTACGCTGCTCATATACTCCTTGTATGCTTGCTTGAATTGTATTCTAAATGCTTGAAATTGTGCTAATTTCCAACCTCAACTTGAAAAACTTAAAAACTGCTATCTTTGCTTGTTGAGGGTCTAATCACCCCATCCAGACACCTTTTCTCGATCCTTTCAATTGGTATCAGAGCTTTGGTCTCCATTCCTTCGGTTTAATCACCATTGGACGAAGATGTATGAGTCTACGTTGGGGAGTATTAGACGTAGAGTGCCTATGCTTGATGGAGAGTTCTTTAGTGAGTGGGAAAATGAGATGCTTGGAAATTTTCATGAATATCACTTGAACAAGTACATTACTACTTCTTGTGAGCCCCTTGTTGATGCCTTGCATCCTACCCATGATGAGTCTCTTGACATGATTCGCAATCTTAAAACTATCAATCTTATCACTAGAGGTTTGCCAAGAAATTTGATTGGTCACTTGCCAACTCTTGATTATGCTTATACTATATGGAGATTTCTTGAGGAACGATTTTCGGACTATTCCTTGAAAAACTTAGATGGTCTATTGCTTTGAATAAGATGAATCCCAATAATCCTAAGTTTGGAGATTGTTTATTTGATCTTCGTGACCTTATGTGTGCCAAAGGAGATGTTGGAATTATTAGCAATATCATTTTCGAAGCTATTAGAATTCATAGAGATGAACATTATCAAAATCATATATCTAATGAATCACTCTGTCTAGGAAATGATCATTTGCAAGATGATGTTGAACATGGATACTATGATGAGGATGATGATAGCGACCTTGATCTTGAAGAGTCCATGAGACACTTTGGTCTTATGGATAACCTTCGCGGCTACATGGCTGGAGGAAAGGAATGGGTCCTTGATAGTGGATGTACCGATCACATGACCGGAGACAAAGATATGTTTCGTGAGCTTGCTGAAAACGACGACCCTCAAAAGTATGCCACTTTTGGTGATAACTCAAAGGGTAAGGTGGTTGGCCTTGGTAAGGTGGCCATCTCACATGACAGCTCCACACAAAATGTTATGCTCGTTGAATCTCTTGGCTATAATCTACTTTCTGTATCTAGATTAGCTGACTTTGGATTCAATGTCCTATTTACTAAAGTAGATTGCCAAGTGTTTCGAAGAGATAATCATAAAATGGTCTTTACCGACATACGTAGAGGTTATCTATACATTGTTGATTTCACTAAAAAGGCTCAACCTAGAACTTTCTTAATTGCTAAATCTTCTAAAGGCTAGTTGTGGCATAGACGGTTAGGACATGTGGGCATGCGAAATCTTGACAAGCTTATTAAAGGTGATCATATCCTTGGTGTTAAAGATGTCATATTTGACAAGTATAGACTTTGCAGTGCTTGCCAAGCAGGAAAACAGGTTGGAGGAAGCCACCCCGTGAAGAACATCATGACCACGAGGAGACCGCTCGAGCTACTTCATATGGATCTTTTCGGTCCCAATGCCTACAAGAGTCTCGGTGGTAACTCGTTTGGACTTGTCATTGTTGATGATTTTTCAAGATATACATGGGTGTTCTTTCTTGATGATAAATAGCATGTCCAAAAGATCTTCAAAAACTTCACTAGGAAGGCCCAAAACCAATTTGAAGTGAAGGTCAAGCAGGTTTGCAGCGACAATGGAACGGAGTTCAAGAACACCAATGTGGACACCTTTCTTGACGAAGAAGGGATTTCACATGAGTTCTCGGCTATGTACACACCTCAACAAAATGGAGTTGTTGAGAGGAAGAGCTGGATGCTCATCAAAATGGTTAGAATGATGCTTGATGAGTACAAGATGCCAAAACACTTTTGGGCGGAAGCGGTTGAGACATCTCGTCATGCAATGAATCATCTATATCTTCACAAGCTACTCGGCAAGACGGCATACGAGCTTCTCACCGGTGACAAACCCCAAGTTGGATACTTTCGGGTATTCGGCTCAAAGTGCTACATTCTTGATAAGCATCATCGTTTGAAATTTTCTCCTAAATCTCATGAAGGTTTCCTACTCGGTTATGGCTCAAACTCTCACACTTACCGTGTCTACAACAATTTCACCCGAAAGGTTGAAGAGGCGGTAGATGTGAAGTTTGATGAATCTAACGGCTCCCAAGTAGAGCAATTGCCAATTGATGTAGGTGACAAAGATCCTTCATAAGCAATCCAAGACTTTTCTATTGGCAAGATTCGCCCAACGGAGGCGAAGGAGAATACCTCATCCGTGCAAGTGGAAGCCTCAACTTCATGCCAAGGTGAACCACAAGTTGACTTGGAGGCATCCACGAGTGGGACACATCAAGACGATGAGAATGAGGATGTACAACAAGATGAACCTCGACGACCTCCTTCTCCACCTCCACGGGAGAACAACAACGCCAACAACAACAAAGAAAGACAAGAGGAAGAACAAGACAATGAAGAGGATGTTCCACCCCGTCCCAAACAAAAGCTCTCACGAGTTCGAGCAAGAGTCTCGAGAGATCATCCCGTCAAACAAATCTTTGATGACATTCAAACCGAGAGAATTACTTGCTCTAAAACTCATTTGGATAACTTTTGTGAACCTTACTCATTCATTTCTAGCATTGGACCTATGAAGGTTGAAGAAGCATTAGAAGATCCGGATTGGATAAATGCCATGCATGAAGAGCTACACAACTTTGAGAAGAACCAAGTGTGGACGTTGGTTGAAAAGCCCGATGAGAAGCACAATGTCATTGGAACCAAATGGGTGTTTCGGAACAAGCAAGATGAAGATGGAAAAGTTGTATGCAACAAGGCTCATCTCATTGCTCAAGGTACACTCAAGTTGAAGGTATGGACTATGGTGAGACTTATGCCCCCGTTGCTAGACTTGAGTCCATTCACATCTTACTTGCTTATGCCAATCATCATGACATTACCTTATATCAAATGGACATCAAAAGTGCTTTTCTTAATGGTGAAATTGAGGAGGAAGTTTATGTTGAACAACATCCCGGCTTTGTTAATCCCAAGAAACTCGACCATGTTTACAAACTCCATAAAGCTCTTTATGGTCTTAAACAAGCTCCTAGAGCTTGGTACAAATGCTTGACTAAGTTTCTTCCTGAAAAAGGGTTTGAAATTGGTAAAATTGATTCTACGCTCTTTACTAAAAGGGTTAATGGAGAATTATTTGTGTGCCAAATTTATGTTTATTATATCATATTTGGTTCAACTAACCCTCACTTTAGTGAAAAGTTTGTACAACTAATGTTGGAGAAGTTTGAGATGTCCATGATGAGTGAACTCAAGTTCTTTCTTGGTTTGCAAATCAAACAAACTAAGGAGGGAACCTTTATCTCTTAAACAAAGTTTGGCAAGGACTTATTCAAGAAGTTCAACATGCAAGAATGCAAAGGTATGAATACCCCCATGCCTACTAGTGGACATCTTGACTTGACAAAGGATGGTCATCCGGTTGACCAAAAGGTTTACCCCTCTATGATTGGTTCATTGTTATATTTGTGTGCATCCCGTCCCAATATCATGCTAAGTGTGTGCATGTGTGCACGATATCAAGCGCCCCCAACGAATGTCATCTTAAGGCTGCAAAAAGGATAGTGAAATACTTAATACATACACCAAATTTTGGCATTTGGTATCCTAAAAGGTCTTCTTTTGATCTTGTTGGCTACTCCGACTCGGACTATGCCGGTGACAAGGTTGATAGAAAGTCCATTTCGGGTACTTGTAAATTTCTTGGTAGATCTCTTGTGTCTTGGTCCTCCAAGAAACAAAACTCGGTATCCTTATCCACCGCCGAAGCAGAATACATTGCCGCCGGTTCATGTTGTGCTCAGTTACTTTGGATGACCCAAACTCTTAAAGATTATAGGATATATGTGAAACATGTTCCATTGCTTTGTGACAATGAGAGTGCTACTAAGATTGCTCATAATCCCATGCAACATTCTTGCACTAAGAATATTGAAGTTCGTCATCGTTTCATACGAGATCATGTTGCTAAGGGAGATATCAAACTTACGCATGTTCGTACCGACAAGCAATTGGCGAAAGTGTTTTGTTGCTTGAGAGGTGAATTGAACATAATTGATGCCTCAAACTTGGAGTAGAAACTCCATGTGGATGCATGCAAGGCATGAGCCTTTCTATGACTAATCCTTGATATTTCTCTTATGATGATGATCATATGTCTTGGATATTCTTGTACTCTTGCATGCTATCTAACCCTTGTAGGTACTTGGAAAAGCCCAACTCTATGAGATTGCAACTCAATCACATTCTAAGCAATCCCTACATCTCCAAGTCTCTACAACATGGTGGTTGTAGACAAGGAAGCACGAATCCTTTCAATATATCCTTTGACAAACTCCATATATCAAATTTCAATTGGTAGCAAATTTCATGATTGTCATTTCGGATACACAAGGGATCTTCCTTGCAATACTAACCCATGTAGGATGATGAACTTCAACAACAAGAGGTGCTACCAACTCTTGATGAACTACATCAACTTTGAGCACCCAACACAAGTTCAACTACATGATTAAGATCAACACCACCACCAAGGTATGTCATTCCATATTAGAGAAGCTTTACCCCAAGACATGGGTCAAAGCAACTCAACAAGATGTGAATACATCAACATGCTTAAACGAAAAATGGCAACCCCATTGAGCTTAAAAGATGAGTATGACCTTTGGTCAAGTGTCTTCACTTGACTCCTAAGTCAATATACTCTAGCATAGGTGGCTGATATGTCTCCAACGTACCTATAATTTTTGATGTATTCATGCCATGTTTATAATATTTCTACATGATTTTGGTATGATTTGGTTACAACTAACCTGGACTGATGCTGTTTTCAGCGTAACTACCGTGGTGTTGTTTTTGTGCAGAAATAAAATTTCTCGGAAAGCGCTGAAAATCAATGGAGATTTTTTCTGGAAAATATAAAAAATACTGGAACAAAACGTTATCGGAGAGGAGTCCTATGGGGCCCATGAGGGTGGAGGGTTCCCCCCTAGGGCGCGCCCCTGTGCCTCGTGGACACTCTGTGGTTCCTCCTTACTTGTTCTTGACGCCAAACCCTCCTATAAATACAGAAACCCCCAAAACATAACCTAGGTTGGGAGTTCCGCCACCGCAAGCCTCTGTAGCCACGAAAAACCTCTCGGGAGCCTGTTTCGGCACCCTGTCGTAGGGGGAATCCATCACTGGTGGCCGTCTTCATCATCCCGGCGCTCTCCATGATGAGGAGGGAGTAGTTCACCCTCGGGACTGAGGGTATGTACCAGTAGCTATGTGTTTGATCTCTCTATCTCTCTCTCTCTCTCTCTCTCTCTCGTGTTCTTGAGTTGGCACGATCTTAATGTACCACGAGCTTTGCTATTATAGTTGGATCTTATGATGTTTCTCCCCCTCTACTCTCTTGTAATGGATTGATTTTTCCCTTTGAAGTTATCTTATCGGATTGAGTCTTTAAGGATTTGAGAACATGTGATGTATGTCTTGCATGTGCTTATCTGTGGTGACAATGGGGTATCACATGATTCACTTGATGTATGTTTTGGTGATCAACTTGCGGGTACAGTGACCTTGTGAACTTATGCATAGGGGTTGGCACATGTTTTCGTCTTGACTCTCCGGTAGAAACTTTGGGGCACTCTTTGAAGTTCTTTGTGTTGGTTGAATAGATGAATCTGAGATTGTGTGATGCATATCGTATAATCAAACCAATGGATACTTGTGGTGACATTGGAGTATCTAGGTGACATTAGGGTTTTGGTTGATTTGTGTCTTAAGGTGTTATTTTACTATGAACTCTAGGGCTATTTTTGACACTTATAGGAATAGCCCAATGGATTGATCGGAAAGAATAACCTGAGGTGGTTTCGTACCCTACAATAATCTCTTCGTTTGTTCTCCGCTATTAGTGACTTTGGAGTGACTCTTTGTTGCATGTTGAGGGATAGTTATACGATCCAATTATGTTATCCTTGTTGAGAGAACTTGCACTAGTGAAAGTATGAACCCCAGGCCTTGTTTCGAAGCATTGCAATACCGTTTGTGCTCACTTTTATCATTAGTTACCTTGCTGTCTTCATATTTTCAGATTACAAAAACCTATATCTACCATCCATATTGCACTTGTATCACCATCTCTTCGCTGAACTAGTGCACCTATACAATTTACCATTGTATTTGGTGTGTTGGGGACACAAGAGACTCTTTGTTATTTGGTTGCAAGGTTGTTTGAGAGAGACCATCTTCATCCTACGCCTCCCACAGATTGATAAACCTCAGGTCACCCACTTCAGGGAAATTTGCTACTGTCCTACAAACCTCTGCACTTGGAGGCCCAACAACGTCTACAAAAAGAAGGTTGTGTAGTAGAAATCAAGCTCTTTTCTGGCGCCATTGCCGGGGAGGCTAGGCAAGCGAAACTAACACCCTGTCAACTAAGCTCTTTTTTGGCGCCATTGCCGGGGAGGCTAGGTAAGCGGCACTAACACCTCGTCAACTAAGCTCTTTTCTGGCGCTATTGTCGGGGAGGTTAGTGCTTGAAGGAATATCTTTAGATCTTGCAATTGAATCTTTTAGTTTCTTGTTTTATCACTAGTTTAGTCTATAAAAGAAAACTACAAAAAAATGGAATTGAGGTTGCCTCATATGCTTCATCTTTTAAATTTCTTTCGTGAAAATGATGGAAAGGAAAATTGTGCTCAAGTGCTAGAAGAAGAATGCATTAAAATGTTTGGCACTAAATCTTTGAATATGAGCATGATTTCAATGTTGTTATTATGAATTCCTTGAATATCCATGATTCTAATGATATGCAAAGCTACAAGCTTAGGGTGCTATGTTTTAGGAAGATGATATTTTTAGTCCCCCAAGTTTTGATGAGAAAATATATTATGATGATAGCATGCCTCCTATCTATGATTATTATTGTGATGACATTTATGCTATAAAGAGTAATGATATCCATGAAACTTGTCATCATGATTTTAATGCTCATATTGATTATGTGAATAAAGTATCACATGATAGTTATTTTGTTGAATTTTCTCCCACTACTATTCATGAGAGGAAATTTGCTTATGTGGAGAGTAATAAAAATTCTATGCTTGGGGATCATGAAAAGACTGCTTTATGTGATGGTTATATGGCTACTGAAGAATATTATGAGGGAGGAATATATGCTTGTAGGAATTACAATAATATCAAGTTTTCTCTCTATGTGCTTAAAATCTTGAAGTTTTGCTTGTTTTCCCTTCCTATGCTAGTTCATTCTTGCTCCCATGAATTGTTTGCTCACGAAATCCCTATGCATAGGAAGTGGGTTAGACTTAAATGTGTTAGTCATATGCTTCATGATGCTCCCGTTATATTTCAATTCTTATCTTTTATGTGAGCATTATTGTCATCATCATGCCTAGCTAGGGGCGTTAAACGATAGCGCTTGTTGGGAGGCAACCCAATTTTATTTTTGTTCTTTGCATTTTTCTCCTGTTTAGTAATTGATAATTCATCTAGCTTCTGGTTAGATGTGGTTTTATGTTTTAGTTAGTGTTTGCGCCAGGTAGAACCTTTGGGAAGACTTGGGTGAAGTCTTTGCGATCTTGTAGTAAAAAAAAACTTTTGCGCTCACGAGATTAGCTGTCGTTTTTTACTACAGAATTATTTTAGGTTGATTATTTTTGCAGATAATTAATAGATAAATTACTCACGTCCAACAATTTATTTCAGAATTTTTAGAGCTACAGAAGTATTTGAAAGTTACAGATTGCTACAGACTGTTCTGTTTTTGATAGATTCTGTTTTTTTTGTGTTGTTTGCTCATTTTGATGAATCTATGAGTAGTATCGGGGGGTATGAACCATAGAAAAGTTGGAATACAGTAGGTTTAACACCAATATAAGTAAAGAATGAGTTCATTACAGTACCTTAAAGTGGTGGTTTATTTTCTTATACTAACGGAGCTTACGAGTTTTGTGTTGAGTTTTGTGTTGTGAAGTTTTAAAGTTTTGGGTAAAGATTCAATGGACTATGGAATAAGGAGTGGCAAGAGCCTAAGCTTGGGCATGCACAAGGCACCCCAAGGTAATATTCAAGGACAACCAAAAGCCTAAGCTTGGGGATCCCCCAGATGGCATCCCCTCTTTCGTCTTCGTTCATCGGTTACTTTACTTGGAGCTATATTTTTATTCACCACATGATATGTGTTTTGCTTAGAGTGTCATGTCATTTTATTTTGTTTTACTTGCTGTTTGAATAATATCCCAAGATCTGAAATTGTTAAATGTTAGAGAGTCTTCACATAGTTACATAATTATTCGACTACTCATGGATCTTCACTTATATCTTTCGGAGTAGTTTGTCATTTGCTCTAGTGCTTCACTTATATCTTTTAGAGCACGGCGGTGGTTTTATTTTGAATAAATTGATGAACTCTCATGCTTCAGTTATATTATTTTGAGAGTCTTTTATAACAACATGGTAATTTTCTTGGGTTATAAAACTAGTGATAGGCACCCAAGAGGGATATAATAAAAACTTTCATATAGAGTGCATTGAATACTATGAGAAGTTTGATTCTTTATGATTGTTTTGAGATATGAAGATGGTAATATTAGAGTCATGCTAGTGGAGTAATTGTGAATTTGAGAGATACTTGTGTTAAAGTTTGTGATTCCTGTAGCATGCTCGTATGGTGAACCGTTATGTGATGAAGTCGGAGCATGATTTATTTATTGTCTTCCTTATGAGTGGAGGTTGGGATCACGCGATGGTTAACTCCTACCAACCCTTCCCCTTGGAGCATGCGCGTAGTACTTTGTTTTGATGACTTGTAGATTTTTGCAATAAGTATGTGAGTTCTTTATGACTAATGTTGAGTCCATGGATTATACGCACTCTCACCCTTCCACCCTTGCTAGCCTCTCTAGTACCACGCAACTTTCGCCGGTACCATACACCCACCATATAACTTCCTGAAAACAGCCACCATACCTACCTATTATGGCATTTCCATAACCATTCTAAGATATATTGCCATGCAACTTTCCACTGTTCCGTTTATTATGACATGCTCCATCATTGTTATATTGCTTTGCATGATCATGTAGTTGACATCGTATTTGTGGCAAAGCCACCGTTCATAATTCTTTCATACATGTCACTCTTGATTCATTGCACATCCCGGTACACCCACTACAAAAAAATACACTTCCGTGATGATACGTGTTTGTCACAGTAGGTCGCGTTTTTTGTCATGCATGTACATCCATGACGATTTTATGACAGAATCAAGATAGTCATACCTGTGCTGTAGTAGAAGTGTTCCATGACATTAGCAAAATTATCATCATGGAAATGTCCACTTCCATGACAATAAATCATGCATCATAGAAGTGATTTCGTCAAGGGTGACCGACACGTGGCATCCACCGTAACGGAACGTCGTTAAGCTATCGGGTCCGGTTTTGGATCCGATAACCCGCTAACAGCCCTAACCAATGGGGATTTTCCACGTGTAAAATCAGCATTGGCTGGAGGAAACACGTGTCGGCTCACCGTTGGGACAGATGTCATCCACTCATTGGACCGAGGGCGCCTATGATACATCGACACGTGGCATGGCCCAACAGAGGCCCATTCCTGTGAAAAGGCCGACCTGTTTGACTTGGTCAAAATGTGGCGGGCTGGCCCACGAAAATCCTGTTAACGGCCTATTCGCATATAGCCCATTTATAGCCCGCTAACCCAGGGCCCGTTACGACTTATCCAATATGATTCCAACCCATTTTAAGTTCCGGCCCATGTATGGCCCATGACGTCTTTCGGCCCATATGAGGCCCTTTGTAACTCTTGGCCCATTAACAACCCATGGTGAAACTGGCCTGTAATGAACGGTGTATCACTTTATACCCATTAACGGCCCATTAATCCATTGGGCCATTTGCAGCCCATGTTATCTTTCGGCCTTCTCAGGGCCCATTTATTCTTGGGCTCATTTCCAGCATTCGGTTACTTACGGCCCATTACTGCCATTTTCTACTTGTGGGCCAAATTCAGCCCGGGTTACAGTCGGCCCGTTTGTGGCCCGTTAATACGTTGGACCATTTTCATAGTGTCATCAAATACGGCCTATTAACGATGGCCTATTATGGTTGGCCCATGAATGGATGATTCCAACTCTAGCCCGTTTATGACCATAATGCGGTCTGTTATTGGCCCATGTTTGGACAATCGATCATACGGCCCGTAGAAGGCCCATTGTTTCTACGGCCATAGAAGGCCCATTGTTTCTACGGCCCGTAGAAGGCCCATTGTTTCTACGGCCCGTACGAGGCCTAGTGTCATTATAGTAAATATGTAGCCCATGGTTATTGTGGCCTAGTTTTAAAAAATAGGTTATTGCGGCCACTAGCAAACCGCGAAAAAAGAACTGCATTGACTATAAGCAAACAAATAAACAAGACAACAAGGAAATAAATAAGCAGCAAACTTACGCTAGGCTATCATGTCTATTACACATATTACATCCACTGGGCATCAAAGTTCACCACCAGTGCAAATAAACGCGCCGACAAAAGAATATACAGAACTGAGAGCACTTCAGAAGGCACTAGGCCTGGCCAGGTCGCCCCCTGATGTCTACTACACAACCTTCTTCTTGTAGACGTTGTTGGGCCTGCAAGTGCATAGGTTTGTAGGACAGTAGCAAATTTCCCTCAAGTGGATGACCTAAGGTTTATCAATCCATGGGAGGCGTAGGATGAATATGGTCTCTCTCAAACAAACCTGCAACCAAATAACAAAGAGTCTCTTGTGTCCCCAACACACCCAATACAATGGCAAATTGTATAGGTGCACTAGTTCGGCTAAGAGATGGTGATACAAGTGCAATATGGATAGTAGATAAAGGTTTTTGTAATCTGAAAATATAAACACAGCAAGGTAACTAATGATAAAAGTGAGCGTAAACGATATTGCAATGATAGGAAACAAGGCATAGGGTTCATACTTTCACTAGTGCAAGTTCTCTCAACAATAATAACATAGATAGATCATATAACAATCCCTCAACATGCAACAAAGAGTCACTCCAAAGCCACTAATAGCGGAGAACAAACGAAGAGATTATGGTAGGGTACGAAACCACCTCAAAGTTATCCTTTCTATTCTATCTATTCAAGAGTCCGTAGTGAAATAACATGAAGCTATTCTTTCCGTTCAATCATAGAGTTCATACTAGAATAACACCTTAAGACACAAATCAACCAAAACCCTAATGTCACCTAGATACTCCATTGTCACCTCAAGTATCCGTGGGTATGATTATACGATATGCATCACACAATCTCAGATTCATCTATTCAACCAACACAAAGTACTTCAAAGAGTGCCCCAAAGTTTCTACAGGAGAGTCAAGACGAAAACGTGTGCCAACCCTTATGCATAGGTTCATGGCCGGAACCCGCAAGTTGATCACCAAAACATACATCAAGTGGGTCACGTGATATCCCATTGTCACCATAGATAAGCACGGCCAGACATACATCAAGTTTTCTCAAATCATTAAAGACACAATCCGACAAGATAACTTCAAGAGGAAAACTCAACTCATCACAGGAGAGTAGAGGGGGAAGAAACATCATAAGATCCAACTATAATAGCAAAGCTCGCGGTACATCAAGATCGTGCCATAGAGAGAACACGAGAGAGAGAGAGAGAGAGGGAGAGAGAGAGAGAGAGAGAGAGAGAGAGAGAGAAAGAGTGAGAGAGATCAACCACATAGCTACTAGTACATACCCTCAGCCCCGAGGATGAACTACTCCCTCCTCGTCATGGACAGCGCCG
The DNA here is from genome assembly GCF_002162155.2 of Triticum dicoccoides. NCBI lineage: Eukaryota > Viridiplantae > Streptophyta > Magnoliopsida > Poales > Poaceae > Triticum > Triticum dicoccoides. The sequence continues at coordinate 175,750,687 of NC_041389.1, read as the reverse complement.
GGATGATGAAGATGGCCACCGGTGAGGGATCCCCCCACCGGCAGGGTGCCGGAACGGGCTCTCGAGAGGTTTTTGGTGGCTACATAGGGTTGCGGCGGCAGAACTTCCGATCTATCTTCGTCTTCGATGTTTTAGGGTACGTGGACTTATATAGGCGAAAGAAGTCGGTCGGGGGAGCCTCGAGGGGCCCAGGAGACAAGGGGGCGCGCCCAGGGAGGTGGGCGCGCCCTCCTATTTCCTGGCTTACTCGAACCTTCCCTGGCTTGAACTCCAAGTCTCGCGGATCATATCCTTTCCAAAAATCACGCTCCCGAAGGTTTCATTCCGTTTGGACTCCGTTTGATATTCCTTTTCTTCGAAACACTGAAATAGGCAATAAAACAGCAATATGGGCTGGGCCTCCTGTTAATAGGTTAGTCCCAAAAGTAATATAAAAATATATAATAAAGCCCGTAATCATTCAAAACAGATAATAAAATAGCATGAATGCTTCATAAATTATAGATACGTTGGAGATGTATCAGCATCCCCAAGCTTAATTCCTACTCGTCCTTGAGTAGGTAAATGATAAAAGAAAAGAATTTATGAAGTGTGAATGCTAGCAGGTGCACAAGTTTGATCAATGATAATTTCAATCACCTTTTCTAGCATGATTATATGTCATAAAAGTAGTTCATCTCATAAAACTTCTCACGAACAAGCAACAAGCAATTCACATGTTAAAGCATAGACCATAAACTTTCTTGAAAACTAGCAAACTATGTTCTCAGTCATCAAACAATTGCAATTCATCTTATTTTCAGGAAGGGTCTATGTCAGAGCTTTGATTTAGCAAACTTCACATACTCAACTATCATATAGTCTTCTGCAATTGCTAACACTCACGCAATACTAATGGTTATGGAGTTTTAATCGAACACTGAGAAAGATAGGGGCTTATAGTGTTTCCTCCCAACGTATTCACCTTTGGGTGATGTCAACAATAATAGTTCATGATAACTTACATCCAATTGGATATATATATCAGGATCTTCCCAACACGAGGTGCTTGCTAAAGGATAAAATGAAAAAGGGAAGGTGAAGTTCACCTTGACTCTTGCATAAAGTAAAAGACATAAAGTAAAAGATAGGCCCTTCGCAGAGGGAAGCAGAGGTTGTCATGCGCTTTTATGGTTGGATGCACAAAATCTTAATGCAAAAGAACGTCACTTTATATTGCCACTTGTATATGTACCTTTATTATGCAGTCCGTCGCTTTTATTGCTTCCATAACAAGATCGTATAAAGCTTATTTTCTTCACACTAACAGATCATACATATTTAGAGAGCAATTTTTATTGCTTGCACCCATGACAACTTACTTGAAGGATGTTACTCAATCCATAGGTAGGTATGGTGGACACTAATGGCAAAAACTTACTTGAAGGAATTTTGCTAGCATGATGGGGAAAGGCAGGCTCAACATGTTTGAATGATCCATGACAATATACTTTAACTGAGATGTGAGAAAACATAACCCATTATGTTGTCTTCCTTGTCCAACATCAACTCTTTAGCATGTCATACTTAATGAGTGCTCACAATTATAAAATATTTCTAAGATAGTATATTTATATGTGAAATCTCTCTTCCTTCAATATTCTTTCATGAATTGTTCAAATGACCAATACAATGCTTGCTAACCTTCAATAAATTTACAACCTCTACTTCTTAGATGTGAAGTCATTACTCCCCATGGGATAAGTAAATGAGACATATATAATTTCAGATTTATGACATTCAACTCATTCAACCATTTACTCATAGGATATAAGTGAAGCACACGAGTAAATGACAAACTACTCCAAAAAGATATAAGTGAAGATCAATGAGTAGCTAAATAATTATGTAACTAAATGAAGACTCTCTCTCATTTAAGAATTTCAGATCTTGGTATTGTATTCAAACAGCAAGCAAAACAAAATAAAATGACAATGCAAGGATAGCACAACTCATGTGAAGAAGCAAAAACTTAGGTTCAACCGATACTAACCGATAGTTGTTGAAGAAGAAAGGTGGGATGCCTACCGGGGCATCCCCAAGCTTAGATGCTTGAGACTTCTTGAAATATTATCTTGGGGTGCCTTGGGCATCCCCAAGCTTGAACTTTTGTGTCTCCTTAATTCCTCTCATATCATGGTTTCTCTTTTTATCAAAAGCTTCATCCACACCAAACTCAACAAGAACTCGTGAGATAGGTTAGTATAAACCAATGCAACACCGTATCATTTTCTACTGTAGCAAATCATTAAAATTATTATTCAACATTGCATACTAAATGCCTCTGCATATTTAATACTCCTATCCTCAAATAGAATCATTAAACAAGCAAACATATGCAAACAATGCAACCATAACAGCAATCTGCCAAAACAGTATAGTCTGTAAAGAATGCAAGATTCATTATACTTCCCTAACTCAAAAAATATGAGAAAAATACTATGCTGTAGAAGATTTATCATAGCTCAATATTCAATAAGTTTCAACATTATACCATTCTCTGACTTTTCTAGGGAATTTTTGCAACAGAGGTAAACTTTCTGTTTTCAAACAACAACATGTATACTAGCAAAATAAGCATGGTAAAGGCTATCCTTGACATTTTTATTGAAAATATAGATGAAAAAAATTATTCTTAATAACAGCAAGCAAATACTAACAAGAGAAAATGACGCTCCAAGCAAAACACATATCATGTGGTGAATAAAAATATAGCTCCAAGTAAAGTTACCGATGAACGAAGACGAAAGAGGAGATGCCATCCAGGGCATCCCCAAGCTTAGGCTCTTGGTTGTCCTTGAAAATTACCTTGGGGTGCCTTGGGCATCCCCAAGCTTAGGATCTTGCCACTCTTTATTCCATAGTCCATCGAATCTTTACCCAAAACTTGAAAACTCCCCAACACAAAACTCAACAGAAAACTCGTAAGCTCCGTTAGTATAAGAAAATAAAACCACCACTTACAACACATAGAAAACAGAATCTGTCAAAAACTGAACAGTCTATAGTAATCTGTATCAAACTTATACTTCTAGAACTCCAAAAATCCTACAAAATTAGGAACTCCTAAGAAATTTGTGTACAAATCTAGAGAAAAAGGAATCAGATCATAAGCACGTTTCTGTGAATTAACAAAACTAATTTACTGGGTGAAAAAGTTTCTGATTCTCAGCAGGATCAACACAACTATCACCGTAAGCTATCCTAAAGGTCTTACTTGGCACTTTATTGAAACAAAAGCTATGAAACATGATTACTACAGTAGCATAATCATATGAACACACAAAAACAGTAAGGGTAAATATTGGGTTGTCTCCCAACAAGCGCTTTTCTTTAATGCCTTTCTAGCTAGGCATGATGATGACAATGATGCTCACATAAAAGATAAGAATTGAAATATAACGGGAGCATCATGAAGCATATGACTAGCACATTTAAGTCTAACCCACTTCCTATGCATAGGGATTTTGTGAGCAAACAACTTACGGGAACAATAATCAACTAGCATAGGAAGGTAAAACAAGCATAGCTTCAAGATTTTCAACACATAGAGGGGAAACTTGATATTATTGCAATTCCTACAAGCATAAATACCTCCCTCATAATAATTTTCAGTAGCATCATGAATGAATTCAACAATATAACCAGCACCTAAAACATTCTTTTCATGATCCAGAAGCATAGAAAATTTACTACTCTCCACGTAAGCACAATTCTTCTCATTCGGAAAAGTGGGAGTATCATAAGAGACTTGAATACTATAAATTGTTTCCACATTAAAAGAGTAATGTTAAGAAAAAGGGTAATCATAATCATGACAAGTTTTATAAATATAATCATCACTACTAATTATAGCATAAGTTTCATCACAATAATCATCATAAGTAGCAACTTCGTTCTCATCATAATCGATTGAAACCTCTCCCAAGATAGTGGAATTACTAAATAAAGTTGACACTCTTCCAAATCCACTTCCGTATTCATCACAATAAAATTCAACATCCTCCAAAATAGTGGGATCACTACTTTCTAAAGTTGACACTCTTCCAAACCCACTTTCATCAATATAATCATCATAGGTAAGAGACATGCTATCATCATAACAACTTTGCATATCAAAACTTGGGAGGAAAATAATATCATCTTCATTAAACATAGCATCCCCAAGCTTGGGACAAACATTAATTTCTGCAAATATATTCTCAAATATTTCATCCTTATCAAACATAGCTTCCTCAAGCTTGGGCCCGTTCATATCATAAGTATAATCACTCTCATCATTAAAAATATGGATATCACCAATAGTATAGCAATTATCATCATCACAATGAGTAGTAGGAGCAACATCATTTGGGAGGGATACCTTTCTACCTTTGTTGCTCCTTATTTTCCTTTTCTTCTTCACATTATGTGTGGGTTCAACCTTCCTCTTTGAGCTCCTTATTGATGAGATTGGTTGAATAGAAAGCTCCTCTTCGTTACCTGATTCATCATAAGAAATAATAGGAGGATATTGAAAGTCTCTTCCCTTTCATTAGTATTCTCATCATCTTCTATTTGCTTTCTTTTCTTTAGGTAATTGGCAATATAAGGATTTTCAATGCAATTCACCGCACAAAACATATAAATCTTCTCTAGATCAAAATCAAGAAATCTATCAAGATTAAATTTTGGAATACCCTCAGTTATACGTTTCATTTCTTCATACCCCAAAAGAAGACTAAGCTCTTTATGATGCTCAAGGGTAATCAAGTTATCACAATTTTTGGACACGAGTCGATCATGAAACAATTTGCATTGGAGATTTAAATGACCACCTTCATTGCAAAGTTCACAAGGAGCACGAAAAATATTGAATCTTTCGGCACAATCATCAAGACTTCCTTGCAAACCTTTAGTTTCTAAATACTTATGCCTCTTGCAATATCTATTTTCCCTATTTGGTGTATACTTGCAAACCCAATCTACTCCACAAAAATCGACATGCTTATAAGAGATATTTTCATCATAACTAGTGCAATCATCATTAGTACTATGGATATTCAAAGAGTTCATACTAACAACATTGCAATCATGCTCATCATTCAAAGATTTAGTATCAAACATTCTATAGATTTCTTCTTCTAGCACTTGAGCACAATTTTCCTTTTCATCAAACTCACGAAAGATATTAAAAAGATGAAGCGTATGAGACAAACTTAACTCATTTTTTGTAGTTTTTCTTTTATAAACTAAACTAGTGATAAAACAAGAAACAAAAAGATTCGATTGCAAGATTTAAAGATATACCTTCAAGCACTCACCTCCCTGGCAATGGCGCCAGGAGAGAGCTTGATGTCTACTACACAACCTTCTTCTTGTAGACGTTGTTGGACCTGCAAGTGCACATGTTTGTAGGACAGTAGCAAATTTCCCTCAAGTGGATGACCTAAGGTTTATCAATCCGTGGGAGGCGTAGGATGTAGATGGTCTCTCTCAAACAACCCTGCAACCAAATAACAAAGAGTCTCTTGTGTCCCCAACACACCCAATACAATGGCAGATTGTATAGGTGCACTAGTTTGGCGAAGAGATGGTGATACAAGTGCAATATGGATAGTAGATAAAGGTTTTTGTAATCTGAAAATATAAAAACAGCAAGGTAATTAATGATAAAAGTGAGCGTAAACGGTATTGCAATGATAGGAAACAAGGCATAGGGTTCATACTTCCACTAGTGCAAGTTCTCTCAACAATAATAACATAGATAGATCATATAACAATCCCTCAACATGCAACAAAGAGTCACTCCAAAGCCACTAATAGCGGAGAACAAACGAAGAGATTATGGTAGGGTACGAAACCACCTCAAAGTTATCCTTTCTGTTCTATCTATTCAAGAGTCCGTAGTAAAATAACATGAAGCTATTCTTTCCGTTCAATCTATCATAGAATTCATACTAAAATAACACCTTAGTACACAAATCAACCAAAACCCTAATGTCACCTAGATACTCCATTGTCACCTCAAGTATCCGTGGGTATGATTATACGATATGCATCACACAATCTCAGATTCATCTATTCAACCAACACAAAGTACTTCAAAGAGTGCACCAAAGTTTCTACCGGAGAGTCAAGACAAAACCGTGTGCCAACCCTTATGCATAGGTTCATCGGCGGAACCCGCAAGTTGATCACCAAAACATACATCAAGTGGGTCACGTGATATCCCATTGTCACCATAGATAAGCACGGCAAGACATACATCAAGTGTTCTCAAATCATTAAAGACTCAATCCGACAAGATAACTTCAGGAGGAAAACTCAATTCATCACAAGAGAGTAGAGGGGGGAGAAACATCATAAGATCCAACTATAATAGCAAAGCTCGCGGTACATCAAGATCGTGCCATAGAGAGAACATGAGAGAGAGAGATCAAACACATAGCTACTAGTACATCCCCTCAGCCTCGAGGGTGAACTACTCCCTCCTCGTCATGCAGAGCGCCGGGATGATGAAGATGGCCACCGGTGAGTGATCCCCCCACCGGCAGGGTGCCAGAACTGGCTACCAAGAGGTTTTTGGTGGCTACAGAGGCTTGCGGCGGTGGAACTCCCGATCTATCTTTGTCTTCAATGATTTTAGGGTACGTGGACTTATATAGGCGAAAGAAGTCGGTCGGGGGAGCCTCGAGAGGCCCAGGAGATAGGGGGCGTGCCCGGGGGGTGGGCACGCCCGCCTATCTCCTGGCTTCCTCGAACCTTCCCTAGCTTGAACTCCAAGTCTCCCGGATCATATCCTTTCTAAAAATCACGCTCCCTCAGGTTTCATTCCGTTTGGACTCCGTTTGATATTCCTTTTCTTCGAAACTCTGAAATAGGCAATAAAACAACAATATGGGCTGGGCCTCCAGTTAATAGGTCAGTCCCAAAAGTTATATAAAAGTGTATAATAAATCCCGTAATCATTCAAAACAGATAATAAAATAGCATGAATGCTTCATAAATTATAGATACGTTGCAGACGTACCACCCCCCCAAACAGCCGAACAAGCTGATTAGACCTCAGTTGTATCAACAATAGATGCATCACCCGTAGCTGTATGGCATGATGGTGCGCAAGGCAGTCATCTGACATCTTCATTACATCTTTGACTTCAAGTCGGAGCTAAGCTAAAGCAAGCCTTTTCGCTTTAAGTTGAGACTAAAGAAGTCGAACTGATTGAGGCAGCGACTGCACAGAGGTTGTCTCACACCTGCTGGTGAGTAGCTTCAACTCACTGCCTTCATCAAGACAGGACCTTGGGGTCATCTCGCTGTCCTCAAGATGGTTTGGCTCACTATCTTCCCTAAAGTTCTGCCTGGCATAAGAGATACGACTCTGAAAGAGAAACAAGGAGACAGGTAACAGGTTTCACAATTATATAAGCAAATAAATGGATCTATTCTGCATAAGGAACATGTTTTACAACTACAATTTGAAACTGGTAGTTGTTTTAAACATCCAATCAGATGTAAATAGCAAAGCAAACAGCAGTGGAGGAAATGATGCCTATCCAAACCTATACTAGAACAAAGTTTGAAGGCTTGAGAAGGATGAACTTACATTACATGTTAACACGGGCTGGACAAAGCCCTTCTCCATGTTGATGGAAGGATAATTCAATAAATTACCCAAGAAAATTCTTTATAAGCGTTGCCACTATTCTACATTTTGCAAAGAGTAAATATAGATCAAATAATATTGGAAGAAACAGAGGATAATGAAGCTCAGGTGCAGACTGATGATACATAATCAAATAGCAATTAATTAAGTACATCGTTACAAGGAAAAAGGGAGAGAGGTACTAACAAGAGCAATGCAGAGCCCAATATTGTTGTGAGAACGTATGATCCTTTGAGCAAGGAGATTCATCTGAAATTAGTTTTCATACAAGAGAGAAGGTAAGGCACATGCAGAAATTTAGGAGTTCAAATTTTGAATTGATATCATAGACCGTACCTGACGTTGGGCTCTCAGCAGTTCTAATAGGGGTTTGGACACTGGAGTAGGGGTAAAGTGTGGTACAGTTGGGCCTGTGTTTTGTGTGGCTGCTGATCTATCTGATTTAACAGGTATCACTACCTTTTCCAAATACCTAGTTTGTACTCCTTGAGGATCTGCACTCACCCTCTTCCTTTTGGACATCTATTACGAAAGAACACTATTTGACGAAAAAATATAGTATGACGACACATGGAATAGGTACAGAAAATGGATAGGTATGGCATATACTCATATATGATGCTTAAACTAAGCAGATGGTGTAACAAAGTAGAAGTAATGCAAGAGGTCAGATGCAAAATATGTGCGACCAATACAACCTTGCCAAGTTAGAGCAAGCACCTTGATGGGTGAATAAGATAGGCCATCCTCCACCATGCCATGTTTGTTAGCTAGTGGATTGTTCCGCAATATTCCTCTCATGCGCCCATTCTCATATTCATTTCGATAATGTTCAATATCTGACATGCATGAAAACATAAAAACAAGTGAGATTATCTTTGTAATGCAGAAGTGATTCTAATCCAATATTGCCTCCCTGTAAACCCCTTTGTGCTATCTTTGCAATCCTTTTAAGAGATGCCATGCATGCTGTAATTTGGTGTGGGCATTAATATAATGTGGCCTACTACTCAAAATATGAGAGCTCCAGAAGTGATGACACATTGTAGATGATAACTACAACATATAGTAAAGAAGAACAAGTCGACCTGACCTGACAGATTAAAAATATACTAAGGGAGAACAACTCGACCTGACCAGTCGACCGCAAGAGAAGAGGATCATCTTAAAGAAGAGCAGAAGAGCAAGCAGATTGAAGATATTACAAGTCTTTCAATACAATGTCGGTTGGCCACCCATGATGAACTAGGGCGCACAGAGAAATACTATTCTTTCCGGTCTCTCCATATGTTGCTCACATGCATTTCGAAACTAAAGTAGGAACATTTAGCTGACCAATTAAACATCTCTCAGTTTACTAATATCAGCATAATATCAGATATGAATTTGTACAACTAAGCTTGTTTAGCTCGATGGGTGGAGCAGTGCTATTACGACACGAACCACGTAGGCTGATCGTGGTCATCATAAAATGGGGAAACCATAAGCATGATGAGTACAGTGTTGACCGTGGCAGTGGGATGGCAGATCTGAAGCTGCAAACCGCGCATAGGGTAGTTAGCAACCGATGTTTGCTTTGAAATAACAACTAAGATTTGGTATGGACAAGAAAGTACAGTCAACAAGTAATAAAGAAATGCCATTCTACTGTCTCTCTATATGCCGCGACATGCATTTGGAAACTTAAGTGGGACCTTTAGCTAACCAATTAAATGTGTATGTTAACTAATATTAGTATCATATCACAATCATATTTCAACAACTAAGCTTTCGAATTTTGAGTATTGTGTTATTTAGCTTGAAGGGTGGAGTAATGCTAGTACGACAGAAAGCACCTACACAGATCATAGTAGAGTAGATAAAAGGGGAAAACCCTAAGCATCATGAGAAAAATCAGGAAAGTGGAACTAGCTAGACCAGTGGGTGGCGCACATGCTTTTCGAAACGAATATAGGAACATTAGGTGACCAATTAAATGTTCTCTGTTTTAGTGATATGAGCATCATATCAGATTCGTATTTCAACAGGTAAGCTTTGGGTTGAGGTCTTGAGGAGCAGATCTAGCACGACACGAAGCACCTACAATGATGGTAATGAATATAAAGGGGGGAAACCATAATCTTTACAAGTATAGTGCCCGTGCCATGGCGGATCTGAAGGTGCAAACCGGACAAAGCTACTTCACAACCAATGTTTGCTTTCAACTAGCCACTACGATTTGGTACTGACAAGAAAAGTATAGTAAACAAATTACGATTTATTTTCCGGGTGAGATCAATAACTTAAGAACATATGGAAGAGTACCACCTCTCTTGCGACGCCGTGTAGGCCTCTGCTGATACATTGAGGGTGCTGCGGGTGCAATGGCTGTCAGCGGCGGGGAAGAAGACTTTAGACGGCAGACGGCCAGGTCGGGGGATAAATCATGTTGTCGTGGACGAGGTGGTCATAGGAGTGGCAACAGCAAGGTGGACGACGGCGCCGATGAAGCGAGAGGAGGATATGAAAGGATCCTGGTCCAGCGCCGTGGATGAGAGACATCCATCTCTTGCAGTGGACGATGGGGTAGGGGTAGCGGCTCCGGCATGGTGGAGGATAGGGTGGCGGACGGAGGAGGCTGACTGCAGTGGGGAGGTTGTCGTGGCGCCGATGGTGTATGAATGGGGAAATGGAGGGGAGGGGGGGATCTCAAACTTTGGGAAACGCTTCTCTGAAATGTGGGAAAGTTACGAACTTATCCCCCGTTTAAAATTTCGGACATCACGTCGGTTGGGGATAGGACGGTAATCTCGCATCTCCCAAATATTTGCTGGTAACTATTTCGGGCGAGGAGAGGGTGTTTTGCCGCCCATGGTTGGCGCCCACGGTGTATAAATGGGGCTGACAGGTAGGGTGGTTGTGTCACGTCTGAGGGAAGTTACACATCTGCCCCTATTTAAAATATTAGCCTACATCGATTTCGGACGAGGAGAGTTTGTTTTGCCACCCACCGTGTGTGAATGGGGAAATGGTGGGAGAGACACATGTCTTTCAGATGAGCTTGAATCAAATGTGTTTTGCCACCCATGTTTGGCGCCCACCGTGTCTGAATGGGCTAAGAGGCCATCGTGTCACGTCTGATTGAAGTTACTAGTCTACCCCTATCGACAGCAGTGTAAATCCGGTCGATAAGGATGTCAATTGTCAGGGGTAGACAGTAATTTCCATCTCGCAAACACTTGCTTTGGGCAGCCCACAAATTATAGTGGGTGTTTAGTCGCTTCGTTCAAAACTTGGGAGAGTTAGCATTCACGTTTTCCCTGGGCCCTGGCAAACTAAATTCAAATCCAATTTGTATTCGATTACGAATATCCACAGATAATCCTACATTTTGTTATTTATTTCTTCAAAACCACAACAAAGATTTATTCCACCTTTATATATGATTATATTTTAGAAATGTTGTGATCTTCGAATTCAGTAGGTTGGATACACTTTGAGTCAAATAGTTATTTCATCCAATACAATATGCTCACACGAAAAACAGTTCACCTTATGTCAATCATACAAGTACTGAGGATTACCTCGCCTAAAAAATCTGGATCATTACAACACATGGACAACATAGGGGGTCTTACAACATAATCCAGTCAGAGACATGACACAACATGCAAGTACAATAATCTAATGACAATTTCAACTGGTACCTAAAGAAGAACTGGGATTACCCTGGGCTTCAGATAGCAGAAACAGCAGGACCTCCTCCGTCTTGAAATGCAACATTCTTACTTCCTCCAATTCTTGGGTTGCTTGCATAATGTGTGCCGCTAATTCCATGATTTCCAGCCTCAAGATAAAGATTACCTCATTCATGGCAGCCACACCTTCTCTTTCTACCTCTAGTAGAGCCTCAAGAACAATAATATCGATGCTCAGACTGCTATCCAGCTGTGTTGCCTCTGAACTACTACCATTTGGTAACATGGATGGCGCACTACTTCCACAAATAGATTCTAGGGTTGTACCTTGTGTCCTAGTGTGAACGACATCCTGAAAGGTTTCCGCTGGACATAAGTAAGAGATAGTTATCACATGATCTAAGCAGTAAGCTTACATGGTACACGACATACAAATTATTGCCGAGCATGGAAAGCTATATTTAAATGGTTCGAAGCAGCATCAATCGAAAAGAAATTAAAATGGTAAGATGAAACTAGGGATGTAAGTGGCAAATAAACGACATCCGCCAGTCCCATCTAGTTAGTTTTTGCTAGCTCCCTAGTTCATTTTACTCAAAAAACAAAAAAACTCTTTTGAACTATCACACCACTAGTGGACTTCAATCGGGATTAAACGGGACCAAGTTGACATCCCTAGTTGAAAGGGAGTGTACCACCGCTATATTTAAGTTGCCAAGGCATCTAAGCAGTTGAAATAATCTGAGAAAGCACTTAATAGTGTGGCCTCATATAAACTACGAAGACAATCTTGTGATGAAGTTCAGAGGAAAAGTTAAGGACTCAAACTAGGCATGCATTTCTTTACGATAGTATAGCACGCACTGCTGACATATTGGCCAACTCAGGTATAGCGTAACAACAAACAAGCATTTGAATCAAGCAATACAATAAAGCAGACAACTGAACTATTTGTAATTCTGTAGGATTACAGGTTGAGGGCACAAGCCAAGAAAGCAGCCCACTCGCATTACATTTCACCTGTACTAAAGCACACTGGCTTACCATATGTTGTTGTAAAGCCTCGCTGCTGTTGCAATGTTCTTTGATGATATCGTCAGCATCCCGTGGTTGCAAATCTAGTTGTTGTAGTTTATTCTGCACCCTCTATTTAGGTAAAATTAATTTTAGTCGCATGCATTGGTCTGAATTGATCATCAATGGTTCATCTAAACTAATGAAAGAAGGGTGTGCGCATACATGACAATATATCTGCTTCCCTCTATTTCTATGCTTGTTCGAGGTGCCAGCCCCAAAAGAACAAATATTTTGCTTGATGGGGTTGGCAGCTCCATAATTAATAGAAGCATCAAATTAGTCATGCAACTTGGGAAGATCAGGAACACACAAACAAGTAATGAACAGAGGCTCGGAGCAGTGATGTAATAGCTAGCATCAGAAAATGTAGGGTAAAACGAACAAAAAGCAGCGGAACCACATGCTTGTTTGCTGATGTGTAATTAAGTATAGAGAACATTAAGCAGTCTTATGGAACCAACAGGTGGCATTAGAACAACACCATTATCATAAATATAGCATTCAAGAAGTAAAATAGTAGGCAATGATATCTAGGAAGTATAGTAATACTTAGGACAAAACTAAAGCATATTAACTATATGTGCACTGGTATGTAATTTAGCACATGTAACATGTTCACTGCCAGAAGTATGGCCCTATAGGTGCAAGAAGAATAACGTGTCTCATGAAAAACTGAATGATGCCCTGAAGAAATTCAAAGGTGTGGTGCTTATGCTAAGAAAGTGAACATAGGCGCCGGCCGTTGGATAATAGTACCTAATTCTCGGCGGCGTATGGGTATCATTTTCATAATTGATAGCTAAGGATCATCGATGGTGCTCGTGTTGCAGTTGAGTTTGGGCCGGCTGTCGCCATTGCTGAAGCGGCTCCGGTGCTATGGTTGCGGTGCCTGTCGACATACAAGAAAGCTCATATGTGGTAATTGAACAGTTGCACGATAAAGAGAAAAACCAAAGGAGGACAAATCGAAATAACCTGATGAGGCTGCGGTGTCGGTAAAGCAGGGCCGATGGAGTTGAAAATGGCGTCCGTGGAGAGGGTGCGGCACAGTGGACGAAGGCTTCAGCGGGTGCGTTGTACAGTGCTTTTGGTGAGGCAGATCCGTTGCGGCGGACGAGGGCTTGTATGAAGGGCCAGCGAAGGGGCGGATAAGGGAGTCAGTGAAGGGCCTACACTGTGGTGGACGAGGGCACCGGTTAAGCCGATCTGGTGTAGTGGACCATGATGGCGGTCAAGGAGATCTGGAGCGGTGGACAAGCCAGTCGCTGAAGCGGCTCCGGTGAAGTGGTGAGTTGGCAGTTGGGGGTTCCAAGGTGCGGAAGGTAGATCCGGCGGGGTGTGAGGTCCACTGCTGCGGTGGAGGACTAGATTCAGCGGCTTGCCGTGGTTGGGGGCGGGTCGGGGAGGGGAAGGGGAGGGGTTCTAGGGAAGAATGTTGGGGGCAAAGAGGGGAAAACAATGGAGTTACCAAAGCAGCCCTTTTCCATTCATGTGGCAGGTGTAAAACAGGAATATCGCAGGGCTAAACTTTCGGGCGCGAGATATTTTGATGTGAGCGGGAATTTGAAAGCTTTTGGCGCCTGAAATTATATTCCGCTCTTGTACGGCCGACTATGATATCATGGCCGAGAATTTGTTTGTTTGCCACGCAAAAAAAGAGTGCAAGTTTTGAAAATCAATGTCTCCAACTCTAAACTTAGATTGTCCATTCAATTCAAATATGGATCATTGAGCTACTACAAGGAAATACCATCATACGGTCCAATTCAAATGAAATTCCAAATGTGTTTATCCTAAATATGATGACAAAAGCAAAAATGTGTATGTGTATGAATAAAGTGGATCTTTATAAAGTTTGAACATGCCCGTATGTGTATATCTCTAGGTTTGATATATGAATTTGAAATCACGAAATCCCGGCTTAAAAATGTACCTCCGTTTAAATGAATTACCAAAGCTATTGATGGAGTCGAATTCCAAAATTCCAATCTTAGGTTTGTAATTCTGGTACATCAAGGTATATCACGCATGTTCAAAAGTATCGTTATCTAGTCCAAACTATGAAACAAATTGATCAACCATGAGTGCACACACTATTGACCATGTATATCTCAATTATGCTAAAGTCCCTCAAATATAGACCTCACTCTTTATCTGAAGTCAACCCCCCCATCGTCGCCCACCCCCCACACATAGAGAAGTCATTCTCTCTCCCCAAACACGAACACACGAGCACATTAACACCTCTAAAGTCCAGACCCCAATATAGGTCTCTATCACTTTGTCTCTCGGGCATGCACACACCTCTTCCCCCACTCTCTAGGTCTCCCGGCATCTCTCTTTGCCAAGCACACACACTATGTAGAGTGTATCTTTCCCATATAGACAAAATGTCGCCCCCAAACATCTATCTCCCCAGTTATGTGCACTACAAAAAAAAGACACACCCATGACATTTTGGGCCGAACGAAATTTTTTCTGTCATACTTATGACACTTCTATGACGATAATTGTGACAAAACCCGGTATCATCATAGATGTGGTGGGCTCCTACTTCTATGACAAAAAATCATGACAGAAAATGGGCTTTTTGTCCTGGGCGGGCCGGAGACGCAGCTGCATGACATTCTTTGGGCCGTCCATGACGGAAAAAACCGTGGTAGAAGCGAGGGCGACGAAAATATCGGGGTGTTCCCGGTTACGGTGGGTGATCGGGGCCGAGCGATGCATGGAGGTTTGCATGTTTCTCTCGTACACACACGCGCGTGGGTGCAAGGCATTGGGCTCTAATTGAACCCGTGCGAGGCGTTCACCTACTGAACCCGAGCGATTGCACTGCAGGCTACGCGTTACTGAACCCGAGCGATTGCACTGCAGGCTACGCGTTACTGAACCCGAGCGATCGATCAATGGCTGTTAACTGAACCCGATCGAGCGATTCCTTCGCTACTGCTGCTAACTGAAGCCGATCGATGCTGCCTATGGATGAACAATGAGCA
>NC_041389.1:175632152-175734838 GCF_002162155.2 Triticum dicoccoides | reverse complement strand
GATGAATAGTTCCCGATGGGGGTGGATGAACAGGACCCCATGGTGTTTCCTTTGGATGAACAGGACCCCAATCGATCGAGCCGTTTGGGGCTGGATGAACAGGACCCCATGGAGGGCTGGATAAACAAGACGACCCCATGGAGGGATGGATGAACAATAGATGGTGGAGGGGTGGATGAACAGCAGCCCGTGGAGGGGTGGTTGAACAGGAGCCCGTGGAGAGGGATGGTTGAATAGTAGCTGGTGGAGTAGCACGCGGTGGAGGCTAGATGAACATGAGCCCGTGGATGAACAGTCGCAGGTGGAGGCTGGAGGAGGTCGACAGTGGATGAACAGTAGCCCGTGGAGGCTGGAGGAGGTCGACGGTGGAGCTGAACAGTTTCACGTGGAGTCCCGTTTTGCGGTACACCACACCCCTCCTGATGAACATGACCCCTGTTTCGACCATAGCGCTCGAACACAAGTCCGTTTCCTCCGTTTTGTGGTACGCCCCTCCCCTCCCGATCAACAGGACCTCGTTTCGACCGTAGGAGGTCCAACACATGTCCGTTTCCTCCGTTTTGCGGTACGCCAGACCCCTCTCGATGAACAGGATCCTGTTTCGAACATGGCTGGTCGAACACAAGGCCGTTTCCTTCGTTCTGCGGTATACCAGGCCTCGTTTTCATCGCATGTTCTGTCCAAGCCGGTTGGCTCCCACGCGTTCTGTTGCCTCCCGATGAACACGACGCATTCCGTTGCCTCCCGATGAACACGACGCATTCTGTTGCCTCCCTATGAACACGACACATTCCGTTGCCTCCCCATGAACACGATGCATTCCGTTGCCTCCCGATGAATAGGACGCATTCCGTTGCCTCCCCATGAACACGACGACGACGCAGTTTCTCCGTTCCAACCCAGCCATGTACACGAGTTCTGGCCATACGTATGCGCGAGTAGGCGATCGAGACCTCACCCGTATGTACGTACGTGGCCATATTTTCTTTCTTGCACCCTGGCCGCTGTATGTATGTGTACATGCTACATGCGCGCCTCTACATCGACTAGTATGTACATACACGTTCGCGACCAGAATGACAACGCTACGTACGCTTCAACCAGGTGGGTCCCGACTGTCAGACACTTCCTTGCGTGCGAAGATGTAGCTGGTGGGTCCCAACAGTCAGGGGGACGAATCGTTTTATTTTTGCCCGGATACACTTTTTTGCGTGCGAAGATGTAGCTGGTGGGTCCCAACAGTCAGGGGGAAATGTTTTTTTCGCGAAATACGATGGCCCGTCCGGTGGGTCCCTGGTATCAGGTGGAGGAATAATTATTTTGCGCATAATAAGGAGGCATTTCCTTGCGCCCGCTGTGGACCCAGCTGTCAGCCTCTCCACTTACAGTACTCTTCCGATGGAAGTCTTTCCTTGACCACGTTGACCACGCCGCACGAAGAGCATTAGGGCGGTGGATGACGGCGTGGCCTAGGAAGGGGACGACGTGGAGCCGGGGAAGACGCGGTAGTGGAAGCCCGCGCGGAGAGGAGTACGAGGGTTAACTGGTTCGGCTGCGGTGTGAGGCCGCCGTCGCCGCAGGGCCTGGCAAGCGGTGGGAATAGTAGGGGCGGTGGGGCCTCTGCGGCAGCACAACCGGCCACAGGAGGCAGGAGCATGCGGCACGACCGGCGGTGCTTTGGGCGGCTGGAGCAAGAAGACCAGAGGTTGAAGAAGCACTACGGCCGTTGGATGGACATTGTACGGTCACTAGAGCTAGAATCATTCATATTGACTAAGTTGACAAAGCCCTCCATCCCCGTCAACTTAGTAGGCCCACAAGTCAGCCTCCAGTCAAGGTGGGTCCCAGCTAGCAGGGGGAGTATTCATTTTTTTTGTGCGTAATAAGGAGGCACTTCCGGTGGGTCCGAGCTGACAGCGGGGGGAACATTTTTTTCGCAAAATACGGTGGCCCGTCCGGTTGGTCCCAGCAGTGAGGGAGGAAACATTTTTTTCGTGAAATACGGTGGCCCGTCCGGTGGGTCCCTACTGTCAGGTGGAGGAATAATTATTTTCTGCGTAATAAGGAGGCACTTCCTTGCGGCTGTCATGGACCCAGCTGTCAGCCTCTCCATGTACAGTACTCTTCCGTTGGAAGTCGGTCGTTGACCACATTGACCACGCTGCGCCGAGAGCACCACGGCGGTGGACGACAGCGAGGCCTAGTGTAGCGACCAGACCTCAAACTGTCTAGTCTCTGTGCATCAGTGTCATCCCTGGGTCAGTAATGGCGACACACACAATACTTGAGGATTTATAACAGAGTTTCAATCACACACTTATTACATTGAATGTCTCAAAAGAGATCTTATTACAATAATATGGCTTAAGGCCATCTAAAAACGATAACAACGAAAGACTTGGAAGATAAAGTGAGTCCATAACTCCAACGACATAGCTGAGTGAACGACAACGACCTATGGCACCTTACTCGTCGTCTGAAAAGTTTGCAACATGAAGTATTGCAGCCCGAAATGGGTCAGCACATGGAATATGCTGGTAGCGTAACACATAGAGTAATGAATAGAATAAATGCTATCACCACATGCATATATGGCTGGTGGAAAGCTCTATGGTTACAGTTTTGCATAAAGCCAATTTTCCCTACAACAAAGGAATAAATTTTATTTAACTATCATGGTGGTTTTTAAACATTGAGAAGGTTCCTCCAACTCAATCCCAATTAAACATCATCAATTAACCCAATCAAATTAATTTAGAGTGATGAGATCAACATGATAATCCAAGAACCAGATACTCAAGATGTCCATAACCGGGGACACGGCTAACCATGATTAGTTTATACACTCTGCAGAGGTTTGCGCAATTTTCCCCACAAGACTCGAACACATCCATGATCGGAGGATCGAGACATAGCCTTTCTGAAACATTAACTGTTTACTTCAGGTAGACAGTACCACCTACAACCCACTACATCTGCTAGTCTACCTCTTCAAGAGCTCACGCAACTTACTCAACTATGCCAGAGCTTATATTGCCTTGTGGCTGCACACGGAAGTTTCTAGCATGAATAATCTTATGATCCCTTTGAGCCTGGGTGGCGAACCGTAGGATGATCACACGGGTACTCCGGGATATCCTAGGACA
This sequence comes from Triticum dicoccoides, assembly GCF_002162155.2. Lineage (NCBI taxonomy): Eukaryota > Viridiplantae > Streptophyta > Magnoliopsida > Poales > Poaceae > Triticum > Triticum dicoccoides. The sequence goes on along the minus strand of NC_041389.1, from coordinate 175,731,692 downwards.
AAACTGGATTCTCCAGGTGCCCTGACAACCACTGGGTACTCTAGGGTGCCTCAACCAATCCACCCAGATGTGTATTTAAGTAGCCACCTTAAGTTAACCATTAATTAGCAATACTCACATCTGTCATGGATACACTCACCCAAGCCACGTCTACGAGCATAGCATAGCAATCCTGAGCATCTACTTCCCAAAACCCACATGTTATTCAGATCCTAACCATGCAATGTTTGAGGGTTGAGACTAATGCATAAAAACTGTGTAATAAAGAGGTATGATCAAAGTGTTACTTGCCTTGCTGATGATCCGCAAAACCTAGAGACTCGTAGTAGCACGCTTCGCACTCCGGGTATTCTATCGCAAACAAACAATAACATACATAAGCACTCAACAATAAGCACGGGTAAAAACTCAAATAAGAAGATCTAACCAGAAAGTTCAACTGAAGAACTCTGATTTGCAAAAAGAATCAAATCAAACGGAGCAACGAAACACAAACTACGAAAGAAATAAGATCCATTTACTAATCTGGACTAAAGTCAAATTTTACCGTACCAAAATCTTGTTTAAGTTGGTTAAACAGAAAGAGGGCTTCGAGACAAAGATCTAGGCGCTTGTTTCACCCGATTTGGATAAACGAGCGAAAAGATAAACTAAAACAAAAATCAGGGCAAAAATCACGATCGAAAATAATCGCAGAAAAACCCTGAAAAAAAATGAGAGGAACAGGCTAACGAATGAACGTTCGCTGTCTGCAGCTAACTGACGAACAACGTTCCTTAAAACGAAAGTACGGACGAACGTCCGCTATTTAACTAAACCGAAAAAACCAAACCGATCTAAAAAAACTAGATCTATGGTTTTGAAAAAAACCGATCGTTTTTTTAAAAACCGAACGACGGCGGCGGTGGCTTATACCTTCGGTGAGGTCGGCGGCGGCGGGCGACTCCGGCGGTGTCAGCGACGGCGGGGCGACGGGGTGATGACAGCGACAAGCGACGGGCGGCGGCGTCGCGGCGGCGGCGGCGCTAGGGTTTCGGGGCGGCGGGGACTGGGCCGCGGCCTATAAAGCCGGTCGGGCGAAGTGTCCGGGTCGGACATGGCCTGTTAAGTCGGTTCACTTTTTTTAAAATAATGCTGACACAGAAAAACAAATAAAAGAAATACTAAACGAAGTCCAACAATCCTGAAATAAATTTCACGGTCCTCTAATAATATTGCGGACAAAGTGAACATTTATTTGGGCCTCTAATGCAATTTTGAGAAACACATTTTTTTGCTAAATCAAATAAAATAGCAATAAAAGTCCAGATAAAATTCTTATTTGATTTTAATATTTTTTCTCCAATATTTCTTTTATTTGGAGAAGTCATTTGATCCCCTCTCTTTTACTTTCATATTAGAAATATTCAAAGAGAAAAATGATTGAAACCAAATGATCCTCTTTTCAAAATTTGAGAAAACTCAAATATGAAAATAACGAAATCCCCAACTCTCTCCATGGGTCCTTGAGTTGCTTAGAATTTCTAGGATCAACCAAAAATGTAATAAAATATGATATGCAATGATGACCTACGTATAACATTCCAAATTGAAAATTTGGGATGTTACAAACCTACCCCCTTAAGATGAATCTCTCCGTCGAGATTCGGGCTGGCTAGAAAATAGGTGCGGGTGGTCCTTCCGTAGGTATTCCTCTCATTCCCAGGTGGCTTCATCCTCGGTGTGGTGGCTCCACTGAACTTTGCAAAACATGATAACCTTACTACGTGTGACTCGGCTGGCAAACTCGAGAATCTTCACTAGTTTCTCCTCGTAGGTCAAATCACTATCCAGCTGAATCACTCCCAGTGGCACTGTATCTCTCAGAGGAATATCGGCCATCTCTCCGTGGCACTTCTTTAACTAGGAAACATGGAACACATCATGAACAACTGACAATCCTCCTGGCAATTCCAGCTTGTAAGCAACATCTCCCATACGCTCCAAAACATTGTATGGTCCCACAAAACATGGCGCTAATTTTCCCTTAACTCCAAAACGCTTAACTCCTCGAAGTGGAGACACACGAAGATATACTCTATCTCCGACTTCGTAAACTGTCTCCTTGTGTTTAGAATCCGCATAGCTCTTCTGTCTGGACTGGGCTACCTTGAGTCTATTGTGAATCAACTTAACCTTCTATTCAGACTCCTTAATCAAATCCGGTCCAAACAACTGACGGTCTCCAACTTCATCCCATAGCAACGGTGTCCTGCACCTCCTTCCATACAAGGCTTCAAAAGGGGCATCTTCAAACTGGCTTGATAACTGTTATTGTAAGAGAACTCTGCATACGGTAAATTGTTGTCCCAACTAGATCTATAATCTAGCACAGAAGCTCTCAGCATGTCCTCCAGAATCTGATTTACTCTCTCGGTCTGTCCATCTGTCTGTGGATGGAAGGCTGTACTGAACTCTAGCCTAGTACCCAAAGTCTCATGCAACTGATTCCAAAACTTTGAGGTAAACTGGGTTCCTCTATCTGATACAACGGTCCTCAAAACTCCATGCAGACATACGATCCTGGTCATGTATATCTTTGCCAACTTAGCACTAGTGTAAGTGGTCTTCACTGGGATGAAATGAGCTACCTTCGTCAACCGATCGACTACAATCCATATCGAGTCGTAGCCTGAACGAGTCCTGGGCAATCCTATGATAAAGTCCAGGCCTAGCTTATCCCACTTCCATTCGGGTATCGGCAATGGCTGTAGCAAACCTGCTGGTTTCTGATGCTCTGCCTTTACTCTCTGACATACATCACATACGGCTACATACTCAGCAATATCCTTCTTCATCCCTGTCCACCAGAAACTTTCCTTGAAATCCAAATACATCTTAGTGTTTCCCGGGTGAATCGAATATGGTGAATCATGGGCCTCCTGCAGAATCAACTTCTTGATCTCGGGGTCATTAGGCACATATACGCAATCCTCAAACCATAAAGTATCATGCTCATCCTCACAAAATCCTTTAGCCTTTCCTTTGGCCATCCTTCCTTTATCTCGGCAATCTCCTTGTCAGCCTTCTGAGCTTCCCTGATCTTATCCATCAAAGTAGACTGAATTTCCAACGCCGCTACATAACGTCTCGGAACTATTTCCAAACATAGCTCGCGAAAATCCTCTGCTAACTCCTTGCGTAATCCTCCGGTCATGAGTGTATTAACATGACTCTTGCGACTCAACGCATCGGCTACTACGTTAGCCTTTCCGGGATGATAGTGCAACTTCATATCATAATCCTTAATGAGCTCCAACCATCTCCTTTGCCTGAGATTCAACTGCTTCTGCGTGAAGATATACTTCAAACTATTGTGCTCCGTGTACACCTCACAATGGTTTCCGATTAGAAAATGTCTCCATGTTTTCAATGCATGCACTACAGCTGCTAACTCCAAATCGTGTGTAGCATAATTTTGCTCATGAGGTTTAAGCTGTCGTGAGGCATAAGAAACAACTCTTCCCTCCTGCATAAGCACTGCTCCAAGTCCTCGACGAGAAGCGTCGCAATACACTTGATAATCCTTGTGTTGATCTGGAAGAATCAACACTACAGATGTAACCAAACGCTTCTTCAAATCCTAAAAACTAGCCTCACATTCATCAGTCCATTTGAACTTGGTGTCCTTCAACAACTCTGTCATGAGCTTTGCAATCTTGGAGAAATTCTCAATGAACCTCTGGTAATACCCTGCGAGTCCAAGAAAACTTTGGATTTCTCCAACCGACGTGGGTGCTACCCATTTAGTCACATTGATAACTTTGGTGGGGTCTACTGCTATTCCTTCTCCGGATATAACATGTCCGAGGAATCCAACTTCCTTCAACCAAAACTCACACTTGCTGAACTTGGCATATAACTTATGTTCCCTGAGCTTCTCGAGAACCGAATGCAAATGCTCCTTATGCTCCTCTTCATTCTTCGAGTAGACCAATATATCGTCAATGAACACTATGAAAAACTTGTCCAAAAACTCCATAAACACCTTGTTCATCATGTTCATGAAATATGCAGGCGCGTTAGTCAGACCAAATGACATAACGGTATACTCATATAGCCTGTGCCTTGTGGTAAAAGCTATCTTAGGTATATCTCGCTCTCGAATATTCAGCTGGTGATATCCTGATCGCAGATCAATCTTGGAAAATACTTTAGCTCCTTGCAACTGGTTAAACAAATCATTGATCATCGGTAGTGGGTACTTGTTCTTGATCGTCACTTCATTCAACGCACGATAATCAACAACCATCCTTAATGATCCATCCTTCTTCTCCACTAGAAGTACTGGGGATCCCCAAGGTGATGAACTTGGGCGGATATAACCTTTATCAAGTAACTCCTTAATTTGCTTCTTAATTTCCTCCAAATCTTGTGCGGGCATCCGATACGGTCTCTTTGATATTGGCCCAGTGCCTGGCAAAAGTTCAATCAAAAACTCAATGTCTCTATCCGGTGGCATGCCTGGCAACTCCTCTGGAAATACGTCAGGGAAATCCTTCACCACTGGTACTTCCTCCTATACAACTCCTGATAAGGAATTCACTTGAGTCCTCTTCGGCACATGCCGGGATACATACTTAATTTTTATTCCTTCTGGGGTGGTGAGCATAATCGACTTACTGGCGCAGTCAATGTTCCCTCCATACTTTGATAACCAATCCATGCCTAATATTACATCCAGTCCTTGTGACTCCGAGCAGGTCGGAGGTGATCCGGCCTGCGACCAAGCCGACTTGAACCTAAGGGGTCGCGTGCTTAAGGGAAGGAACCTATGAGGCCGGATCAGACTCCACGAGTTAGATATCATCCTACTCGGACTCGGATCCCGGCCGAATAGATTTTGGGCTTTAGGGTACGTGCGAGGCCCAAGTGTTGAGCCCGCGACGGGCGCCTATATAAAGTGGAGGTGCGGCACACTCATACGATTGATTGCTTTGGCGCTATCACTAGGGTTTGCATGTGTTGCGAAAGCCACCTCCACTCGCTGCCGGTTGTGTGATCGGACCTAGCAGTCCGCCGCACGACGTTCCTCCTGCATGCGCGGATACCGTTAGAGGCGGTGCACTTGCACCGCTCAGGCGAACCTGTTCGCGGGATCCGATCGGGTACGTGGGAGACCTGCATGGAGGATATGACTCCGGGAACGCGAGGTGACTCCAGGAACGCGCTGCCTCAACTCTACTTCTGCTGCACAGCACTGCGCGTCTAGTGGTAACAATCTGTGATCCATCACCTGTAGCATGTTCCTGGATGTTCTACGTGTAGGAAATTTTAATTTGCAGTCGACGCACCCTACCGTAGAACCCAACAGGCGCACGATCATGCACGTTCATGTGCATGCGGTTGTGCCGGGGGCGGCGCGATGCCGTTACCCGGTGCAAAAACTGCCATGCGGATGCGCCGACAATCCAGGCCGCCTGACCCCCATTTATTCCTGCGGCCATTTACCTTCATATCTCGCGTCACACGACATAATAAGTACACCCACAATGTCACATACAGAGAGGACATCCAGCAGTCCCAATGGCACTCCCCGTGGCTCCAATGGCGCTCCCAGCGGCCGATGACGACAACGGCGGGCAGTTCAACATGCATCACGTAGTGGACACCCACGTGAGGGGGAAGGCCCTCTTGGTGGTGTACACGAACGATCCGGTCTCGGTGGAGAGCTCCATCCAAACTATGGAGAAGTTCCTTGCCGAGGATAAGTACCAAGTGGTTGGCTTCGACCTCGAGTACACCATCGGTCGTGCCGGGCACGATCAGAGAGGTTGCAGTCGCCGAGTTGTGCGTGCGACATTATGTCCTCGTCTACCACTACCACCTAGACACAAGGCCTTGCGAGCGTTTCTCCAGGTTTATCAACAACTCTGACTACAGTTTCGCTACGGTGGACACCACCAACGATCTAAAAGCGCTCAAGGTTTCGGGCTTGAAATGCCCAAATCTTGTTAACATCCAGCACTACAAGGTCTGGGGTAGCGACAACAACAAACTAAACTCCCTGGTTGACCTCGCCTCATCCATCATCGACCCCTACTACATGAAGATGACGGATGAGAGCAAGAAGGACAAGAACGCCTGGCATAGTGTTTGGCATGAGTGACTGGATGAATAACACGTCAAGTACGCGGCCAAGGACGCGTACACAAGCTACGAGATGTACATGCGGATCATTGACATGAGGAAGTGTCTTGTTCCTGCCCTAGACGTGGGATCGAGCCACAAAGCAATGGCGGGAGCGTCACAAGAAGTAGATGGCTAGATGATCATTTCTCCTACTTTAGAATGCATGCTATTATTTATTGAGGTGTGTGCGAATGATCTGTATAGTCACTTATGTAATTGGATGTTTATTTCTGTTATATATATATACATGTTATTCTTCTGTAGACAGAGCAAATCACACGGCTTATTAGCAGCAATCGTCTATGTTACTATTGGTCTTCGCTCACATTTCTGATTACGTGCCTGTTTGCCGCGTATCACACACATCTTGTTCAGTTGAACCGTTTCCATTGTGTTGCCTAATCACACATAGTTCATCCTAGTGAACTGTGTGCCATATATCACACACACCCTCATCTGTTTGTCTGTTTTTGTTGTTCTGCATCATCACAAACAGTTCTTCTAGATTAACCTTTTGGCACTCATCGCACATGCAAATCTGATATGAACTGTGTTTGATGTCGCCGCCATCGCAAATGTTTTGCATCCTTTTTGATAATTTTATTACATCATCGTTTGTGATTGATGCATCGCACAAAGTTTCATTGAAGGGTCTCTAATTCGACTATCGTGTTTGGACCATCCTGCAGTAGTGCATGAATAGGTGCACAAGAAAGGTCTGGAAAACCATGCTTGTGCTATTTAGTAAATTCTTATGCCTTTTACAAGGAATGGGCAGAGATTTCAAGGAAACGTGTGGCAATAGTCAACCACAAACATGTCGTTTACTGGGTTATCAACTATAGAAAAATGAAATACATGCTTGGAAAAGACGATGCCTGGCGTGGTGCCATGGTATGGCCTGACTATGCCCTGGTAAAAATTTGAGAATGTTTGCCTTATGTCGTCATGCATGCCTTTCATAAATCAAACCATCATCGAGGAAGTTGCATGGTTTCAAGGAGGAAATCACCAAGATTGAAGGGGAATCCAAATTTCCTTTGTCCTTTGTCCATGAGTTTTTTTCTATGATGAACAAACACCCTGCAAATCACCGTGTTCAAATTTGGCACTTTTTCGGGTTCATTTACCGTATTTAGGGGAGTGTGTGCATTTTCGAGGCATTAATGCACATAATTCAAGTTCAAACAATTAGTGCATGAAAGGTTGCACAAGAACGGTCTAGAAAACCATGCTCGTGCTATTTCGTAAATTCTCAAGCCTTTTACAAGGAGTGGGAAGATATTTTGATGAAATGTGTGCCAATAGTCAACCACAAACATTTGTTTATTGGGTTTTCAACTATAGAAAGATGAAATAAATGCTTGAAAAACATGACGTCTGGCATGGTGCCATGGTATTGCCTCACCATGCCCCGGTAAAAATTTGAGAAGGTTTGGCTTATGTCGTCATGCAGGCCCTTCATAAATCGAACCATCACCGAGGAAGTTCCATGCTTTCGCGAGGGAAATCACCAAGATTGAAGGGGAATCCAAATTTTCTTTGTTCTTGCCCTTGAGTTTTTTTTCTACGATGAACATACACCCTGCAAATCACCGTGTTCAAATTTGGCACTTTCTCGGGCTCATTTACCATATTTAGGGGATTATGTGCACTTTCTAGGCATTTAGCGCATATAAATCCAATCCATCTACAGTTGCATGGGTGTGATGTGAGGCACATGGATTGTCGTTCAGTCGCGGTGCATCCTATGGTGCACACGCGTGATCCGCGTGGCTGGGATTCCGACCAATCATAATGCAACACACAATAGGCTCAACGCACATTGTTTCTGGAGGCGACGTAGATGAACTATGTGCGATAATGAATGAGCAAGATTGTAAGGGAAACCAAATTTTCTTCGTCGTTTGTCGTTGAGCTCTTCAAAACCACCTCACTGTATGGATGTACAGCCACTCCATCCTAGAGCTCTCTCCAAGCATCGTTCATGGCACAACGACACATAGTAACTTGTAAGGAAGCGATGGCAGCCCACTGTGCCGCGTTCCTCGCTGCCCGCGACTGCACACATGGTAAGGAAGCGATGGCATCCCGCCGCACCGAGTTCATCACCGCCACCGTCCACACAAGTACGTGGGCGGACTTTCATGCTACCATGGCCGATTGGGTGGTGGACCTAGAGGCGGCCAATGCCGCACAGAAGGAGCGAAAAAGGCAGAAAGCAGTCAAGAAAAGAGCGTCCCACCACCGCAAGAAAGAAGAGGCCGCATGCGTGCTGAGGAGAGCTTGACAGAGATCGAAGCACGGTGGGCTGCCGCCTACGAGGCCGAGAAGGAGAACGATGGTGTTTGGCCAACATGCCCCGATGCCAGCATGTGAGAAGTAGTTAGTGCTTGTGTCGCCCATAAGTTTGTATAATTAATCATGAGCATCTACTAGTATTACATATGTACTAGCTTTAGAGCAAATTACCAGTAGTACTTTAAGTTGGTACAATCTATTATTAAGGTACAATCTCAGTAAGCGCATCCTTTGAGGACTTTGAGCATTGATTAGCATGTGTTCGCTGAAGTTTGGTAGGCGCACCCCTATTGGAAATATGCCCTAGAGGCAATAACAAATTAGTTATTATTATATTTCCTTGTTCATGATAATCATTTATTATCCATGCTATAATTGTATTGATAGGAAACTCAGATACATGTGTGGATACATAGACAACACCATGTCCCTAGTAAGCCTCTAGTTGACTAGCTCGTTGATCAATAGATGGTTACGGTTTCCTGACCATGGACATTGGATGTTGTTGATAACGGGATCACATCATTAGGAGAATGATGTGATGGACAAGACCCAATCCTAAGCCTAGCACAAAGATCGTGTAGTTTGTATGCTAAAGCTTTTCTAATGTCAAGTATCATTTCCTTAGACCATGAGATTGTGCAACTCCCGGATACCGTAGGAATGCTTTGGGTGTACCAAACGTCACAATGTAACTGGGTGGCTATAAAGGTGCACTACGGGTATCTCCGAAAGTGTCTGTTGGGTTGGCACGAATCGAGACTGGGATTTGTCACTTCGTGTGACGGAGAGGTACCTCTGGGCCCACTCGGTAGGACATCATCATAATGTGCACAATGTGACCAAGGGGTTGATCACGGGATGATGTGTTACGGAACGAGTAAAGAGACTTGCCGGTAACGAGATTGAACAAGGTATCGGGATACCGACGATCGAATCTCGGGCAAGTACTATACCCGTTGACAAAGGGAATTGTATACGGGATTTCTTGAATCCTTGACATCGTGGTTCATCCGATGAGATCATCGTGGAACATGTGGGAGCCAACATGGGTATCCAGATCCCGCTGTTGGTTATTGGCCAGAGAGCTGTCTCGGTCATGTCTGCATGATTCCCGAACCCGTAGGGTCTACACACTTAAGGTTCGGTGACGCTAGAGTTGTTATGGGAATTAGTGTGCAGTTACCGAATGTTGTTCGGAGTCCCGGATGTGATCCCGGACGTCACAAGGAGTTCCGGAATGGTCCGGAGGTAAGGATTTGTATATGGGAAGTCCTATTTTGGCCACCGGAAACTGTTCGGGATTTTTCGGTATTGTACTGGGAAGGTTCTAGAAGGTTCCGGAGTGGGGCCCACCTGCATGGGGGGACCCACATGAACGTGGGTAGTGGGGGCAAGGCCCCACACGCCTGGTCAAGGCGCACCAAGATCCCCCCTTAGAAGGAATAAGATCATATCCCGAAGGGATAAGATCAAGATCCCTAAAAAAGGGGGATAACAATCGGTGGGGAAGGAAATGATGGGATTTCTTTCCTCCCACCTTTGCCAACGCTCCAATGGACTTGGAGGGAAAGAAACCAGCCCCCTCCACCCCTATATATTGTGGGGAGGCGGATGGGAGCTTCACCCTTGCCCCTGGCGCAGCCCTCTCCCTCCCCAACACCTCCTGCTCCGTAGTGCTTGGCGAGGCTCTGCCGGAGAACTGCAAGCTCCACCACCATGCCGACGTGCTGCCGGAGCTCTCCCTCAACTTCTCCTCTCCCCTTGCTGGATCAAGAAGAAGGAGACGTCCCCGGGCTGTACGTGTGTTGAACAAGGAGGCGCCGTCCGTTCGGCGCTAGATCGGATCTTCCGCGATTTGAATCGCCGCGAGTACGACTCCATCAACCACATTCTTGTAACGCTTCCGCTTAGCGATCTTCAAGGGTATGAAGATGCACTTTCCTCTCTTTCGTTGCTAGTATCTCCATAGATTGATCTTGGTGATGCGTAGAAAATTTTGAATTTCTGCTACGTTCCCCAACAGTGGTATCAGAGCCAGGTCTATGCGTAGTTACTATGCACGAGTAGAACACAAACTTGTTGTGGGCATAGACGTTGTCAATTTTCTTGCCACTACTAGTCTTATCTTGCTTCGGCGGCATCGTGGGATGAAGCGGCCTGGACCGACCTTACAGGTATGCTTACGTGAGACAGGTTCCACCGACTGACATGCACTAGTTGCATAAGGTGGCTAGCGGGTGTCTGTCTCTCCCACTTTAGTTGGACCGGATTCGATGAAAAGGGTCCTTATGAAGGGTAAATAGAAATTGGCATATCATGTTGTGGTTTTACGTAGGTAAGAAACGTTCTTGCTAGAACACCTATAGAAGCCACGTAAAAACTTGCAACAACAATTAGAGAACGTCTAACTTGTTTTTGCAGCAAGTGTTTTGTGATGTGATATGGCCAAAGGATGTGATGAATGATATATGTGATGTATGAGATGATCATGTTGTTGTAATAGGAATCACGACTTGCATGTCGATGAGTATGACAACCGGCAAGAGCCATAGGAGTTGTCTTTATTCTTGTATGACCTGCGTGTCATTGAAGAGCGCCATGTAAATTACTTTACTTTATTGCTAAACGCGTTAGCCATAGAAGTAGAAGTAGTCATTGGCGTGACAACTTCATGAAGACACGATGATGGAGACCATGATGATGGAGATCATGGTGTCATGCCGGTGATGAAGGTGATCATGGCGCTCCGAAGATGGAGATCAAAGGAGCAATATGATATTGGCCATATCATGTCACTATTTTGATTGATGTGATGTTTATCATGTTTTTGCATCTTATTTGCTTAGAACGACGGTAGTAAATAAGATGATCCCTCATAATAATTTCAAAAAAGTGCTCACCCTAACTATGCACCGTTGCGAAAGTTCGTCGTTTCGAAGCACCACGTGATGATCGGGTGTGATAGACTCTAACGTTCACATACAACGGGTGTAAGCCAGATTTACACGCGCGATACACTTAGGTTGACTTGACGAGCCTAGCATGTACAGACATGGCCTCGGAACACGGAAGACCGAAAGGTCAAGCATGAGTCGTAGAGAAGATACGATCAACATGAAGATGTTCACCGACTGTCTGGAAGACCTATGGGGACCGGCGGACCGAGCCCCTTTCGGTTCGGAGGGGGGGTGGAGGTCGCACGAAGAGCGGATCGAGGCAGTGCACACGAGCAGTTTACCCAGCTTCGGAGCTCTCCGGAGAGATAACGCTCCTACTGCTGCTTGTTGGATTATATTGAGTTCTTGCTCAGGAGCGATGAACGCTACCAGACCGAGCGTGAGAGTGTTCTTGGTGTTTCGAATGAGCCGAACCTCTTCTACGTTGCGCATGGGCCTCCTTTTATACGTTCAAGGGGTCACCGACAGGTGGCAACGCAGACAGAAAGGGGTAAAAATGGAAAAAGAGTGCGGTAGGTACAGCTACCTCTACTGTAGCCACATCTTATCATACCTAACCCTGACGGCAGGGGACAAGGGCATTAAATGTCCGTCTGTGTCATCTAAACAGCGTGAGAAGAGACCGCCAGGGGCGCCACCGATCGCCACGATGACCTCCTTGTCAGCGCTGCTTGCCACCGCGCACCGCTGGCTGCACAGCCTTCCGGCACGCGTGCCTGGAAAGGTCCCAGGACGACACGTTGGTGGATGTGCTGGAGCCTGGGCGCGGAGCGACCGCTTCCCGCGGCAAGTATCTTGCCGCGGGCGCTACCTTGTCGGGCCCGGGAGCTTGTCGCTCGTCGTGCCTTGCCGGGACGCGTGGCGCGTCACGGCAAGCATTCTTGAGATGCCTTGGCTGGCCTTCTCGGCAAGCTCCTCTTGCTGGGGCCTTGTCTTCTCGGGTTGAATACTTTGTTCTTGGATGGCTTCCCGGCAAGCCCCTCTTGCCGGGGTCTTGTCTTCTGAGGGGCCACGGAGGATCTTGGCGGCGACCTGGCGAGCCTTGCCGCGGGGTGCTGCAACTGCCCGTGCACAAGTTCGGGATACTAGGGTACCCCTATTCTAGTACACCGACAGGAGCCCCCGGGCCTGGGCCATACATGGTGCCGAGCGCTGTTGGGCCAGGCCCAAAATAGGGCACGGGCACACGCGGCCTGGACGTGCCGTTTGCTACTCCGCATCCACCGCGCCCTCCCTGAATGGCACGCGTTGATTGCGACGTCATGGGAGAGATCGTGGGGTATTCTTTATTCTGAAAATGCGTAACGTTCGCCCCCTCCCTCTTTATAAGCAGAGGGGACAGAGGCAGTTGCTCACCTTGTCCGTTTACTACTCCAGAATCTCCACCGTTCCCCTCTCTTCTGAGAAAGAAGCGCTCCGCCCCCAATCTCCGCCGTCGCCACCAACACCGTGGACCCCTTCCACCACCTTCGCCATGGCTCCGAAGACCGGGAAGGTCGTGAAGTCGGCCGAGGCGCTGCGGCTCGAGGCACTGCGCAAGGAGCGGGCCACTTTCCCCGCCGAGCTCGATGCGGAGGGGCTGCGGCAATGGTTCTATCTTTTCTGGGCGACGGAGACGCGTGCGCATCCGCGCACGAGGGTTCTCTCCGCCGCTGCTTCGACAAGGGCTCCATATGGGTATCCTTTCTTCCCGTTGTTCTTCTATTGCGGCCTCTGCCCGCCCTTCTCGGAATTCTTCTGCGACATTATGAACACCTACGGGTTTCATCTCCTTGATTTCACCCCCAACGCCGTCTTGACCATGTCCGTTTTTGCACACTTGTGCGAAAAATTTGTCGGAGGCCACCCAAATGTCGCTCTTTTCCGCCACTACTTCATGCCTCGGGTCGAGAGAGGAGAGCCGCTTTCCGGAGGAATCGCCTGGATCTCGAGGGCCGGCAAGAAGGAGGCATATCTGGAGGGGGAGCTCCGCAGCAAGTGGGACGAGTGGAGAGCTGAGTGGTGTTGGATCATGGAGGAGGACCCGCAGCCATTCAACGACTGCGACAAGTTCCTGTAGTGCGCGGCAATGACTGGAGCAGCCTAGCTCCGGAGGACGCGAGGCTGAAGATTGCCACCACCAGAATCTTGCGTCTCAGGATTGCCGGGTTGACTGTGGGTGCCGTAGGCGCAGATTTTCTCTGCCGCCGCATCGCCCCCCTGCAAGAGAGGAAGAGACCCGCTTGGGAGTTTGGCGGCCCGGCAGATATCATGCGACTGCGCCTGGGCCTCAACTTCAACTTCACCGTGCTGGAGCTGGATGCGATGCTCAAGGAGCTATGCAAGCAGGATCCCCAGCATCCAGAGTGGTTTAGGTTGCCGGCGGGGGTCGTCCCGCTGTGCAACAATTCTTCCCTCGACCACATCCGCGTGATGATGCCGCAGTGCGATTCGCACGGTCTGGTCCCGACGTGGCAAGAGCCAGCCGACGAGGTCGTGCAGCAATTCTTCGACGGGCTGGTGGAGGTGGAGGTCCGCGCCGACGAGAAGAGGAGCCTCACCCGCGACACCACCGAGGAGGAGATGCGACGCATCTTCACCAGGGCGGAAGAGGTGGCGGCAGCCGCTGCCGCGGGTGAGTTTGGCTTCACTGTGGAGGAGGCAGAGGCGGAGGCGGCGACAAGCCTTGCCGAGCGAGAGTCGATCGACGGTGAAGAAGAGCTTGCCGCGCCGGAGGTCGAGTCGGGCGAGCCCGCCGAGGGTGAGCCCGCCGAGGGTGTGAGCGGCCCGCCATCTCCAGGCCACTTGCCGCAGGCGGATCTCGCAGCGCAGCCCCCAGTTCAACCAAGAAGGCGCCTTCGCAGGGGCGGGGACGCAGCGGGGCGGCAAAGGAATCAGCAGCCGACGCGCCGCGCGACACGCTCCACCGCGACAAGCGATGTTGCCGCGGGAGCGCCCCGCGCCGCTGCGGCAACTGGAGCTGGATCTTCCCGCGCCACCGCCACCGGGCCCGCCAAGCGGACAAGGGATCCTTCTCCTCCGCCTCGTCGCGCCGTAGGTGGGCCGGACTTCGACCTCTCCGCGCTCAGCTCCGATGAGGAGGAAGAAGAGTAAGATTCATCTGCGCACTTGTAGTTCTTCCATCTTGTAGTTTTATCTTGTATCTAACTTGCTTCAATTTGAACTTGTTCCTTTTCAGGACGTTGGCTCAAAGAGCGGCGAAGAGGGCCAAGGTGCCGGTGGTTATCATCGAGGACGAGCCCGTCGAGACAACAGGAGGGGCGCCCGAGACTACCTTGCCGGACCCAGCAACAACTCCGCGAAGCAGCCCCCAGCGCAGCCCCCAGCGTAAGTACATAGTTTACTTTCTGCTTTTGGGCGCGCACGGGTGCTCTTTCCTTTGCTGACTTCTAACTGTTGGTTTGCTTGTGCAGGAGCAGAACAGCTTCACCCGGAGGGCTTGGAAACTGCCTCTGACGTGCCTTCCGCTTCCACCACACCGCCAAGGGGTGATTCCCCGGCAAGGGAGCGTTCCCCGGCAAGGGAACAATCTCCGGCAAGAGAGGAGTCTCCGACAAGGGGCAGCACCAGCGAGCCTCCGGTGGTGGAGCCCATGGTCATGGATCCCAGTGCAGGTAATCCCTTGCTTGAAATCTTCCTCGTGTTCTTCTGATATTTCATTCTCTTTCTTGAATGCTTGTTTGATTTATTCTCCTTCTCCGGTCGTCAGATCCACCCTCCACGGAGCCGATGGAGACCGAGGCGGGTGGCGAGGAGAACGCGCGCGGTGATGCTGATGATGCCGCGGCCACCGAAGAAGGAGCCGGTGCTGATGTGCCCGCCGGCGAAGAGGCCGCCAAGGCTGCCGCCGAGGAAGCTGGCGAGGGATCCGGCGATCGCACTGACGGCGCTGAGGCTGCAGGAGCGTCAGGCGCTGCACCGACCGCCGATCCCTCTGTCGCTGCCGTAGCGCCAGGCTCCGAGGAGTCCCAGCCCGGCGCCTATCTGAAGGCCGGTGAGGGCATCTTCATCAAGCTCCCCTGGGCGTCAAGCTCCAGGGCGCCGGTGGAAGGAGAAGCTCTAGATGGGGAGGTGCTCGCCTCTGCCGGGTTGTCGATCGTCGATGTGCCGGGAAGCAGCAACAACGAGCCTGAGGAGGAACGGCTACTACGGAGGCTGCTGGCGCTCTACCGCGCCCGCCAAGCCAAGCTGGAGTCCCGGGAAGCGCTCGTCGCGAAGGTGAGCGTGGACATAGAGAAGCGCGCGGAGGAGCTCTGGGGTCTTCGCCAGGAAGCTCTCCGGGCCTTGGCGGAGGAGCGGGAGGAGCTTGCTGAGGAGCGGAAGGCCTTCCTCCTCGAGAAGGCCGAAGCTGAAGAGCAGGAGCGGCTCGCCGGCGAGAAGCTGCACGCGCAAGAAGGCGAGCTGGCTCAACGGAAAGTTAACCTCGACAGCCACGAGGAGGAACTTGCCGCGCGTGAGCAGGCACTTAGCGGGGCACTCCAAGAAGCAAAGGATGCAGCTGCGGCTGCCGAGACCGCCAAGAAGGAATTGGAGGCAAGGGTGGCGCAGCTGGAGGCTGATCTGAAGGCGGGCGGCGAAGAGCTTGCCGTGCTCAAGCTGGAGCGCGAGAAGGACGCCCTTGCCCACGGTGAGCTGCAGGGCCAACTCGCCGAGAAGGGCAAAGAGCTGAGCGCCGCCAAGGACTCCAACGCCGATCTGAAGCTCAAGCTGGCCACCTTGACGGAGACGCTGGACGGCGCCAAGAAGCGGGAGGCGGAATTGAAGGAGGAGATCAAGGGCAACGAAGCGTTGCTGACGAGGGCCGCCAAGACCCAGAACACCTTCAGAGATACTGTGGAGCTCTGGATGGAGGGCCTCGTGAACATTGCCACTGTCATTGACGGGAAGCTGGCGCAGCTGGGGGTGGAGGACTTTGGGTATTCCTCCGATGAGAATCCCCCCCCAGCGCCAAGCTCACTATATTCTTCAAAGGCATGGCGACAGCCCTTCAGCAGCTCCGAGAGAGGATCCCGAAGCAACTGGCCGATGAGTCACGCACGATCTGCGCTCGAGTCTTGGAGAAGGTGTTGGTAAAGGTGGCCTTCCGCAACCCAGGCCTCAACTTCGCCAATGTCCTCAAGAAGCTGCCGGCGGATGCTGATCTTGACGCGCTCAAAGCCCTTGTCGCACCCATTGTGGACAAGGTGAATGAGGTCAAGAGGGTTGATGGCGGCCGCGTAGATTAGGCCGTCGATTTTCTTCTTTTTCTTGCCGCTGCCAGTCATGTCACGGGAACACTTTTATTAGAGGCGTGACAAGTTACTTTTGTAATATAACTCTCTCTTAGGTAATAATTGCTGTGTTACTTCCTTTACTCGACTCTTGGCTTTGTATGTTTCTGCCCTACGCTTTTTAGGAAAACTTGCCGGCGGAGGCACGCTTGCCGCGAGCGCTGAGTGCGGAACTTCAGCAGCTTGCTGGCGGTGCCGCTACCGACAAGTAACCTTGCCGCAACTAGTCGCAGCTCACTTAAGTTGTTGAGCAGACTCGAAACAAAGTAAGGGCGCAACTAGCTACGAGTTGGTTCCTCCGCGCACAGGTTTTCCATACAAAGCACGGTCGTTCAAGGAAGATAACTTAAAAAATTTAAAAACTGATTGTTCAAACTTTGGCAACTTAGCTTTTCTGTTGTTTGCTTCTCGGCAAGGCGAAACTTTCTTGAATGGCCTGGTCCACACCATTATCTTCTCCTTCCCCCCCGGCAAACCTTGTGGGCGAGGGAGCCTTCCTTCCTTTGAGCAAGAGACAGAATAAAATAATGATATGGAGCCTTACGGCTGGTCATCGCTTACCGGAGGCAGGTGCTGCACAAGACGTTAGATAACACATGCGAAAAAAGAGTGCATGAGATTGACTAGATGTGCGAAGCACATGAGCTTTATTTATGCATGGGGTCTGCGCCCGGCTTTGTACAAAGGATTACATGCAACAACGGCAAGACTTGTACAAAAGGTGGTTGCCGGAAAAGCTTCCGGCAACCGCGCCCTATGGGTAAAACTTACGAAGATGTTCAATGTTCCAGGAGTTGCTCACCGGAATGCCATCTTCGGTCTCAAGGCGGACAGCGCCGGGCCTAGTGACTCGTTTCACCCGATAAGGGCCTTCCCACTTCGGCGTCAACTTGTTGGAATTCTTGGTGGACTGAACACGCCGAAGAACAAGGTCGCCTTCCTCGAAGCTTCTGGCTTTAACTTTGCGGCTACGGTAGCGACGCAAAGCTTGCTGGTAGCGAGCGGCTCGCACAGCAGCCTGAAGACGGTCTTCCTCAAGGAGCAGCGCGTCATCTTGTCGCAGCTGCTCTTGCTCGAGCTCATCGTAAGCGAGCACTCGAGGCAACCCGTAAACGAGTTCCGTGGGGAGAACTGCCTCTGCTCCATAGTCTAGAGCAAAAGGTGTCTGGCCAGTGGCTCGATTTGGCGTCGTCCTGATCGACAAAAGAACCACCGGCAGCTCCTCGATCCAGTTTCTTCCGCACTTGTGCACCCTGTCGAAAGTTCTGGTCTTGAGGCCTCGCAGCACTTCAGCATTTGCCCTCTCCGCTTGACCGTTGCTTCTCGGATGAGCAACAGAAGCGAAGTAGACCTTGGCGCCAAGATCTTGGACATACTGCATGAAGGTGCGGCTCGTAAATTGCGTGCCGTTGTCGGTGATGATCCTGTTAGGGATCCCAAAACGGCAAACAATCGACCTGAAGAACTTGACTGCTGACTGTGCTGTCACCTTCCTCACTGGTTCCACTTCCGGCCACTTTGTGAACTTGTCGATGGCGACGTACAAGAACTCAAAGCCACCGACATCTCGGGGGAAGGGGCCGAGGATGTCGAGCCCCAGACCGAAAATGGCCAGGATAAAGGGATCGTCTGGAGAACTTGAGCTGGCTGGTGTATCTGCTTGGAATGGAACTGGCACGCTTCACACTTCGTTACTTGTGCAGTTGCATCCTGGAGGGCTGTCGGCCAGAAGAATCCTTGCCGGAACGCTTTGCCGGCAAGTGCTCTTGCGCCAATGTGGTGACCACATATGCCTCCATGTATCTCTGCCAACAGCTGTTGTCCATCTTCCCGGCAAATGCACTTCAATTTCACACCGTTGAGTCTTATTCTGTACAGTGTGCTGTCGACAAACTTGTACATACTTGACTGCCGGGCTACTCTTTCCGCTTCTTCTTGCTCTTCGGGAAGCTCTCCTGTCTGAAGGAAATGGACAATCTGCTGCACCCATGCTGGAGCTTGCGGCTCGACAACAAGGACTAAAGGCATATCTGTTGCTGCGGGAACATCCGCTTCCACGGCAAGAACCTGTGGTTCAGCCGGAGCGTGATGCTCCCCGGCAAGCTTGCCGGAGCAAAACTTGTCGGGAACGTCTGCTTCAATGAAACAAACCGTAAGGCTTGTCAGAGCAGGCTGCTCCTCAGCACTCTTGGTGTTGATCTTGGGGACCTTCTTGGCGGCGGCTCCGGGAAGCTCTGCCGGAAAGTAGTCACCAGAAACCAACTTCCTCTTCTTGCTCTGTCCAGTTGACGGTGTCACGGATGGTTGAGTCAGCTTGAGCACGAAGATCCCTGGTTCGACAGGTAACTTTAGTGCGGCGCACTTCGACAGGCCATCAGCTATGTCATTCTGAGCTCTTGGAACATGCTCCATTTGTAGGCCGTCAAAGTGCTCTTCTAGCTTCCTCACTTCATCAACATATGCTTCCAACAACGGACTCTGATAACTCTTGTTCACTTGGCGGACGATAAGCTGCGAGTCACCCCTGACAATGAGCTTCTTGATCCCAAGGTCTGCTGCGATTCTGAGGCCAGCAAGCAAACCCTCATACTCTGCAGTATTGTTCGTTGCTTGCTCCTTGGAAAAGTGCATCTGGACTATGTACTTGAGGTGCTCTCCGGTGGGTGCGATAAGCAGCACGCCAGCACCGGCGCCTTGCAGCGAGAAGGCACCATCAAAGTACATGAGCCACTCCTTGCTTGCCTCCTTGACAGGGATGCTCGTTTCTGCGGTTTCTTCATCTGGTGTTGGCGTCCATTCTGCTATGAATTCTGCCAATGCTCTGCTTTGGATAGTTGAAGTGCTCTCAAACTTGAGGCCAAAGCTTGACAGTTCCAGTGCCCACTCGACAATCCTGCCTGTTGCTTCTGGATTCTGCAGTATCCTCTTCAGCGGAAAGCGAGTGACAACTGTGATCTCATGTGCCTGGAAGTAATGGCGCAGCTTTCTCGAGGCCATGAGAAGGCCGAAAAGCAACTTCTGCACACCAGAGTACCTCGACCTAGCCCCCTGCAGAAGGGAGCTGACAAAGTAAACTGGGCGCTGCACCATTTTCTTCTGCACCTCTTCGTGCACCTGCGCAGATTCATCTTTACTGGGACCAGAGCTTGTCGGCGAAGTACCCTGCTTGTCGCTAGACGTACTTGCCGCGGTTGCTGGCTCATCATCCGCCTCCCTCTCCGCTACTAACGCAGCACTAACCACTTGATTGGTTGCTGCCAGATACAACAACAACTTCTCTTGTGGCTTAGGTGCGACAAGTATTGGAGTGGAGGATAGGTAGCTCTACAAGTCCTGCAGCGCAGCCTCCGCTTCCGGAGTCCATTTCATTGGACCTACCTTTTTCAATATTTTGAAAAACGGCAGGGCGCGCTCAGCAGACTTAGAGATAAACCTGCTGAGAGCAGCCACGCAACCGGCAAGCCTTCGCACATCTTTGACGCGGTTTGGTGCTTCAATCTGCTCGATGGCCTTGATCTTGTCGGGATTGGCTTCGATTCCCTGCTGAGACACAAAGAACCCGAGAAGCTTGCCGGATGGAACTCCAAACACGCACTTCTCGGGGTTGAGCTTGAGGTTGATCTTGCGCAGATTTGTGAAGGTCTCATCTAAATCTTGAATCAGAGTAGCCTTGTCTTTGCTCTTGACCACCATATCATCCATGTATGCTTCCACATTTCTGTGTATCTGGGGCTCAAAAGTGACATGGACTACCCTTGCAAACATCGAACCGGCATTCTTTAACCCAAAGGGCATCCGTACGAAATAGTATGTTCCACAAGGGGTGATGAATGCGGTTTTCTCCTCATCCTCTTCTGCCATGAAGATCTGATGGTATCCTGAATATGCATCAAGAAATGAAAGCAAGTCACATCCGGCCGTAAAGTCAACAATCTGGTCAATGCGCGGCAAGGGAAATGGATCTTTAGGACAAGCTTTATTGACATCAATGAAGTCTATACAAAGCCTCCATTTTCCGTTAGCCTTGCACACGACTACAGGATTGGCCAACCACGTGGGATGGAGCACTCCTCTGACAAGGCCTGCTGCTTCCAACTTCTTGATTTCTTCCGCAATGAACTCTTGGCGCTCCACTGCTTGCTTTCTAACTTTCTGCTTGACGGGCCGCGCATGAGGACAAACGGCTAGGTGGTGCTCAATCACTTTCCTGGGAACATCGGGGATATCAGACGGTTGCCATGCAAACACGTCGACATTCGCCCGCAGGAAAGCAACGAGCGCGCTTTCCTATTTAGGATCAAGAGTGGCACTGATGGTGAAGGTACCACCAGTGCCGTCCTCCTTGGCGGACACCTTCTTGGTCTCCGGTGGAGCCGCCATCGTCTTCTTACACTTGCCGGTGGAGCTCGATGGTGCATCCTCGACGGTAGCGCAGCACTCCGAAGAGGTGCGCTTGCCGGAGTGGGCATGGGAGCTCTTGCCGGACTTTGTCTTCTTCTTCCCCCCATCGGGGAAACTGATCCAGGAACACCTATGGGGACCGACGGACCGAGCCCCTTTCGGTTCGGAGGGGGGCGGAGGTCGCATGAAGAGCGGATCGACGCAGTGCACACGAGCAGTTTACCCAGCTTCGGAGCTCTCCGGAGAGATAACACTCCTACTGCTGCTTGTTGGATTATATTGAGTTCTTGCTCAGGAGCGATGAACGCTACCAGACCGAGTGTGAGAGTGTTCTTGGTGTTTCGAATGAGCCGAACCTCTTCTACGTTGTGCATGGGCCTCCTTTTATACGTTCAAGGGGTCACCGACAGGTGGCAACGCAGACAGAAAGGGGTAAAAATGGAAAAAGAGTGCGGTAGGTACAGCTACCTCTACTATAGCCACAACGTATCATACCTAACCCTGACGGCAGGGGACAAGGGCATTAAATGTCCGTCTATGTCGTCTAAACAGTGTGAGAAGAGACCGCCAGGGGCGCCACCGATCGCCACGATGACCTCCTTGTCAGCGCCGCTTGCCACCGCGCACCGCTGGCTGCACAGCCTTCCGCCACGCGTGCCTGGAAAGGTCCCAGGAGGACACGTTGGTGGATGTGCTGGAGCCTGGGCGCGGAGCGACCGCTTCCCGCGGCAAGTATCTTGCCGCGGGCGCTACCTTGTCGGGCCCGGGAGCTTGTTGCTCGTCGTGCCTTGCCGGGACGCGTGGCGCGTCGCGGCAAGCGTTCTTGAGATGCCTTGGTTGGCCTTCCCGGCAAGCTCCTCTTGCCGGGGCCTTGTCTTCTCGGGTTGAATACTTTGTTCTTGGATGGCTTCCCGGCAAGCCCCTCTTGCCGGGGTCTTGTCTTCTGAGGGGCCACGGAGGATCTTGGCGGCGACCTGGCGAGCCTTGCCGTGGGGTGCTGCAACTGCCCGTGCACAAGTTCGGGATACTAGGGTACCCCTATTCTAGTACACCGACACCGACGTTGACTAGTCCGTCTCACGTGATGATCGGACACGGCCTAGTTGACTCGGATCATGTAATCGCTTAGATGACTAGAGGGATGTCTATCTGAGTGGGAGTTCATAAGATGAACTCAATTATCCTGAACATAGTCAAAAGATCTTTGCAAGTTATGTCGTAAGCTCGCGCTTTAGTTCTACTGTTTAGATATGTTCCTAGAGAAAATTCAGTTGAAAGTTGATAGTAGCAATTATGCGAACTAGGTCCGTAAACTGAGGGTTGTCCTTGTTGCTTCGTAGAAGGCTTATGTCGTTAATGCACCGCTCAGTGTGCTAAACCTCGAACGTCGTCTGTGGATGTTGCGAACATCTGACATACACGTTTTGATAACTACTGATAGTTCAGTTAAATGGTTTAGAGTTGAGGCACCAAAGACAATTTCGAAATGTCGCAGAACATATGAGATGTTTCGAGGGCTGAAATTGGGATTTCAGGCTCGTGCCCACGTCAAGAGGTATAAGACCTCCGACGATTTTCTTAGCCTGCAAACTAAGGGAGAAAAGCTCAATCTTTGAGCTTGTGCTCAGATTGTCTGAGTACAACAATCACGTGAATCGAGTGGGAGTTGATCTTCCAGATGAGATAGTGATGTTTCTCCAAAGTCATTGCCACCAAGCTGCTAGAGCTTCACGATGAACTATAACATATCAGGGATAGATATGATGATCCTTGAAACATTCGCGATGTTTAACACCGCGAAAGTAGAAATCAAGAAGGAGAATCAATTGTTGATGGTTAGTGAAACCACTAGTTTCAAGAAGGGCAAGGGCAAGAAGGGATACTTCATGAAACAACAAATCAGGTGCTGCTCTAGTGAAGATACCCAAGGTTGAACCCAAACCCGAGACTAAGTGCTTCTGTGATAAAGGGAACAGTCACTAGAGCGGAATTACCCTAGATACTTGGTAGATGAGAAGGCTCGCAAGGTCGATAGAAGTATATTGGATATACATTATGTTAATGTGTACTTTACTAGTACTCCTAGTAGCACCAGGGTATTAGATACCGGTTCGGTTGCTAAGTGTTAGTAACTCGAAATAAAAGCTACGGAATAAACGGAGACTAGCTAAAGGTGAGCTGACAATACGTGTTGGAAGTGTTTCCAAGTTTGATGTGATCAAACATTGCACGCTCCCTCTACCATCAAGATTAGTATTAAACCTGAATAATTGTCATTTGGTGTTTGCGTTGAGCATAGACATGATTGGATTATGTCTGTTGCAATACGGCTATTCATTTAAGGAGAATAATGGTTACTCTGTTTATTTGAATAATACCTTCAGTGGTCTTGCACCTAAAGGAATGGTTTATTGAATCTCGATCGTAGTGATACACATGTTCATGCCAAAATATATAAGATAGTAATGATAGTACCACCTACTTGTGGCACTGCCATGTAAGTCATATTGGTATAAAACACATGAAGAAGCTCCATGTTGATGGATCTTTGGACTCACTCGTTTTTGAAAAGTTTGAGACATGCGAACCATGTCTATTGGTGTATATGCATGAAGAAACTCCATGCAAATGGACCGTTTGGACTCAATTGATTTTGAATCACTTGAGACATGCAAATCATACCACATGGGCAAGATGACTGAAAGCCTCGTTTTCAATAAAATGGAACAAGAAAGCAACTTGTTGGAAGTAATACATTTTGATGTGTATAGTCCAATGAGTCCTGAGGCACGCAGTGGGTATCGTTATGTTCTTACTTCACGGATGATTTGAGTAGATACTGAGTATATTTGCTTGATGAAACACAAGTCTGAATTATTGAATGGTTCGAGTAATTTCAGAGTAAAGTTGAAGATCATCATGACAAGAGGATAAAATGTCTATGATAAGATCATAGAGATGAGTATCTGAGTTACAAGCTTTGGCACGCAATTAAGACATTGTGGAAATTGTTTCACAATTAATACCGCCTGGAACACCATAGTGTGATGGTGTGTCCGAACGTCATAGTAGCACCCTATTGGATATGGTGCGTACCATGATGTCTCTTATCGAATTACCACTATCATTCATGGGTTAGGCATTAGAGACAATCGCACTCACTTTAAAAGGGCACCACGTAATTCCGTTGAGACGACACCGTTTGAACTATGGTTTGGAGAAACATAAGTTGTCGTTTCTTAAAAGTTTGGGGCTGCGACGCTTATGTGAAAAAGTTTCAGGTTGATAAGCTCGATCCCAAAGCGGATAAGATGCATCTTCATAGGACACCCAAAATAGTTGGGTATACCTCCTAATTCAGATCCGAAAGCAATAGGGATTGTTTATTGAATCGGGTCCTTTCTCGAGGAAAAGTTTGTCTCGGAAAGTTGAGTGGGAGCATGGTGGAGACTTGATGAGGTTATTGAACCGTCACTTCAACTAGTGTGTAGCAGGGCACAGGAAGTTGTTCCTGTGGCGCCCACACCAATTGAAGTAGAAGCTTATGATAGTGATCATGAAGTTTCGGATCAAGTCACTACCGTACCTCGTAGGGTGACAAGGATGCGTACTACTTCAGAGTGGTATAGTAATCCTGCCTTGAAGGTCATGTTGCTAGACAACAATGAACCTACGAGCTATGGAGAAGCAATGGTGGGCCCATATTCCGACAAATGGTTAGAAGCCATGAAATCCAAGATAGGATCCATGTATCAGAACAAAGCATGGACTTTGGTGGACTTGCCCGATGATCGGCAAGCCATTGAGATAAATGGATCTTTAAGAAGAAGACGGACGTGGACGGTAATGTCACTGTCTATGAAGCTCGACTTGTGGCAAAGAGTTTTTCACAAGTTCAAGGAGTTAACTACGATGAGATTTTCTCATCCGTAACGATGCTTGAGTCCGTCGGAATCATGTTAGCATTAGCTGCATTTATGAAATCTGGCGGATGGATGTCAAAACGAGTTTCCTTACCAGTTTTCATAAGGAAAGGTTGTATGTGATACAATCAAAAAGGTTTTGTCGATCCTAAGGATGCTAAAAGGTATGCTAGCTCCAGCGATCCTTCCATGGACTAGAGCAAGCATCTCGGAGTCAGAATATGCGCTTTGATGGAATGATCAAAGATTTTGGGTTTGTACAAAGTTCATGAGAAACTTGTATTTCCAAAGAAGTGAGTGGGAGCACTATAGAATTTCTGATGAGTATGTGTTGAAGACATATTGTTGATCAGAAATGATGTAGAATTTCTGGAAAGCATATAGGGTTGTTTGAGAAGTGTTTTTCAATAGAAAACCTGGATTAAGCTGCTTGAACATTGAGCATCAAGATCTATGAGGATAGATCAAAAGTGCTTAATGGTACTTTCAAATGAGCACATACCTTGACATGATCTTGAAGGTGTTTTAGATGGATCAGTCAAAGAAGGAGTTCTTGCCTGAGTTGTAAGGTATGAAGTTAAGACTTAAAGTTCGACCACGGCAGAAGAGAGAGAAAGGACGAAGGCCGTCCCCTATGCTTTAGACATAGGCTCTATAGTATTCTATACTAAGTACCTCACCTGATGTGTTCCTTGCCACATGTCTGGCAAGAGGGTACAAAGGTGATCAGGGAGTGGATCACCAGACAACGGTCAAAATTGTCCTTGGAGTAAATAAGGACATGTTTCTCGATTATGGAGGTGATAAAGAGTTTGGCGTAAAGGGTTACGTCGATGCAAGCTTCAACACCTATCCAAATGACTCTGAGTAGCAAACTGGATACGTATAGTGGAGCAACCATTTGGAATAGCTCCAAGTGGAGCGTGGAAGCAGCATTTACAAAATGACCTAGAGATTTGCAAAGTACATACGGATCTGAATATTGCAGAGCCGTTGACTAAAACCTCTCTCACAAGCAAAACATGATCAAACCCCAGAGCTCATTGAGTCTTAATCACATTATGATGTGAACTAGTTTATTGATTCTAGTAAACTCTTTGGATGTTGGTCACATGGCGATGTGACCTGTGAGTGTTAATCACATGGCGATGTGAACTAGATTATTGACTCTAGTGCAAGTGGGAGACTGTTGGCCCTAGAGGCAATAACAAATTAGTTATTATTATATTTCCTTGTTCATGATAATCATTTATTATCCATGCTATAATTGTATTGATAGGAAACTCAGATACATGTGTGGATACATAGACAACACCATGTCCCTAGTAAGCCTCTAGTTGACTAGCTCATTGATCAATAGATGGTTACGGTTTCCTGACCATGGACATTGGATGTCATTGATAACGGGATCACATCATTAGGAGAATGATGTGATGGAGAAGACCCAATCCTAAGCCTAGCACAAAGATCGTGTAGTTCGTATGCTAAAGCTTTTCTAATGTCAAGTATCATTTCCTTAGACCATGAGATTGTGCAACTCCCGGATACCGTAGGAATGCTTTGGGTGTACCAAACATCACAACCTAACTGGGTGGCTATAGAAGTGCACTACGGGTATCTCCGAAAGTGTCTATTGGGTTGACACGAATCGAGACTGGGATTTGTCACTCCATGTGACGGAGAGGTATCTCTGGGCCCACTCGGTAGGACATCATCATAATGTGCACAATGTGACCAAGGGGTTGATCACGGGATGATGTGTGACGGAACGAGTAAAGAGACTTGCCGGTAACGAGATTGAACAAGGTATCGGGATACCGACGATCGAATCTCGGGCAAGTACTATACCCGTTGACAAAGGGAATTGTATACGGGATTGCTTGAATCCTTGACATCGTGGTTCATCCGATGAGATCATCGTGGAACATGTGGGAGCCAACATGGGTATCCAGATCCCGCTGTTGGTTATTGGCCAGAGAGCTGTCTCGGTCATGTCTGCATGATTCCCGAACCCGTAGGGTCTACACACTTAAGGTTCGGTGACGCTAGAGTTATTATGGGAATTAGTGTGCAGTTACCGAATGTTGTTCGGAGTCCCGGATGAGATCCCGGACGCCATGAGGAGTTCCGGAATGGTCCGGAGGTAAAGATTTATATATGGGAAGTCCTATTTTGGCCACCGGAAAATGTTCAGGATTTTTCGATATTGTACCGGAAGGTTCTAGAAGGTTCCGGAGTGGGGCCCACCTACATGGGGGGACCCACATGAACGCGGGTAGTGGGGGCTAGGCCCCACACCCCTGGTCAAGGCGCACCAAGATCCCCCCTTAGAAGGAATAATATCATATCCCGAAGGGACAAGATCAAGATCCCTAAAAAAGGGGGATAACAATCGGCGGGGAAGGAAATGATGGGATTTCTTTCCTCCCACCTTTGCCAACGCCCCAATGGACTTGGAGGGAAAGAAACCATCCCCCTCCACCCCTATATATAGTGGGGAGGCGCATGGGAGCTTCACCCTTGCCCCTGGCGCAGCCCTCTCCCTCCCCAACACCTCCTCCTCCTCCGTAGTGCTTGGCGAAGCTCTGCCGGAGAACTGCAAGCTCCACCACCACGCCGTCGTGCTGCCGGAGCTCTCCCTCAACTTCTCCTCTCCCCTTGCTGGATCAAGAAGGAGGAGACGTCCCCGGGCTGTACGTGTGTTGAACGCAGAGGCGTCGTCCGTTCGGCGCTAGATCGGATCTTCCGCGATTTGAATTGCCGCGAGTACGACTCCATCAACCACGTTCTTGTAACGCTTCCGCTTAGCAATCTTCAAGGGTATGAAGATGCACTCCCCTCTCTCTCGTTGCTAGTATCTCCATAGATTGATCTTGGTGATGCGTAGAACCTTTTGAATTTCTGCTACGTTCCCCAACACCCCGGCCCTAAATACTCCCGAAATGTCTGCCCGCAGCCACCGAAGACTAGAGCTAGCCGCAGCTGGTTTTTAGTCCCACCTCACCGCGCGAGTTGGCCGCATGCCGGCTTAAATTGTCGCACTGGTGGATGGCAGCAAGCTTCTCTCTTGTTGCATAGGATCAAATCTGGCTATGCGAGCGAGGCATGTTGACACTTGATTGCATTTCATAAACGAATGATTGTTCATCAGGTGTCACCTTGCCTCGTTCATGTGCATTGAATAATCCTGATAAAATGAAATATGTTTTTTAAATTAGGTGCGGTTGGAGACGCTGATAGATATAAGAATTATTAGAAGATCACAAAACACACGGTTTCTATGGCATACCCGTGTGCGTTTTTCTGCGTTAATGATCCATAAGTCAGTTACTTGTGTGATGTTTCCTAATAAAGCAAGCGTACCATTGACTGAAAAAATCAACTAAACGTGTACATTTTATTGGAGACGGGATCTGCCAATTTTCTCTTTTCTCGCACCTGAGTATTTTCCGTGTTTCGTCTGTGTTGTGTGCTTCCCCTGCCCATGTTTCAAGTTTCACAACGAAATTTTCATTAGGCGCGTGATTTCAGAATTTATTCCTCCCACCACATCCCCACACATCAAATTTCCTTAGTATTTTCCCACTCCCCTACCAGCAACACAAACCGCCTCCGCCGCAACCACAGCTTCAACCACATCTACGTTCTGCTCGAGCATCGTCAATCTAGTCAGGTAACCCACCAATCTCTATCACGTCCTTGGCCTGATTGCTGCAAAACATCCTCATGCCTCCAAATCCCCATCGTCCCTACCTCCAGAGCATCGCCACACAAGCCCAACTACATATCACGTAGAGGTCAAGGAGCTGATGGTGGTCGATGGCGCGATGGACGCTGTGCGTGTTAACCCGGAGGAACACCTCGCCTCCGCCGCTGCCGACTTGGTGGAGGCTCTAGCCCATATAAAGTGCCCCAGCGACTACCCCCCAGGACTTACCAGGTATGATCTGACCAGCTCAATCTTACCAATACCACTTGCAATGGCTATGTTTTGTACGGTTGATGTATTAAGCATGTTCATGCCTTGTTTATTACAGTACTGCACATTGTGTGATGTTCAAGTATTAACTGTTCAGCTCAATTTCACGAATACCAGCAGCAAACTTACAATAAATGACTCGGGATATCACTAGAGATGTTGCCCATTTGCTATTTTTGGTGGATGCTAACCCTGTTGTACTTAATATGCATGTCCATGTACTTAAGCAGTGTCATAACGGGCGATGTTGTTGTTTGCCGTCGAGGTTAACTGCATCTCATGTCTTACAGTATTTCACATCATTTTTGCAAGTGCAGTAACTTCTAACATTTACTAGTTGCCTGTAGGTACACATGTCAGCGGCACTGATCCATGCTTCGACTCGGAGGAACAGCTTGCCTCCGCCGCCGCTGACTTTGGGCGGGCTCTGGCCAAGACGAAGTGCCCCAACAACTACCTCTCAGGACTTACCAAGTATAAACTCACCGGTTCAATCTTACCAATACTAATTGCAATTAATGGATTTGTTGTGTACGGTTGATGTATTAAGCATGTTGTAGTAAACATGCTTAACATGTTTTAGCTATTTTCCCTACCTTTGTATAGACAACTGGGCCATTCTCTGCTCTGGAAGCACCTACCTTGCGATGTTTAACTCTGCCAATTGCATTTTTATCAGTACCAGTTTCAATGGTTATTAAGCTTGTTGCAATTAATAGTTGTATCCATTTTTTAACAGTTGTATTTCAATGGCTACAAATTTACAAAACATGACTTAGGATGTTGTTAAGCCTGTTGCAATTAACAGTTGTATCCATTTTTTAATTTGTCTCTTTGCTACTATGCTACTATCCACAATGAAGATATACTAGATATGGTGCCCATTTGATATTTTTAGTGGATGCTAAGCCTGTTGTACTTAACATTCCTTTCCATGTACTTACGCAGGTCCATAATGGGCAATGCTATTGTTTGTCGTCGAGGTTAGCTGCCTCCTATGTCTTACAGTATTTTACATCATTTGTGCAATTGCAGTTTGGCTTCTAACATTTACTTGCTTCTTGTAGGCACACATGTCAGCGGCACTGATCCACTCTTCGACTTGGTGGAACACCTGGCCTCCGCTGCGGCCAACTTGGGCGGGCTCTTGTCCATATGAAGTGCCCCAGCAACTACCCCTCATGACTTACCATGTATGAACTCACTAGTTGAATCTTACCACTACCTGTTGTAATGGCCATGTTTTGTACGATTCATGTATTAAGCATGTTGTAGTAAACATGCCTAGCCCATCTTATGTGTTTTCCCTACCTTTTTATAGACAACAGGGCCATTCTTTGCTCTAGTAGCACCTGCCTTGTGATGTATAACTCTAACAATTTCATTTCTATAAGTACCAGTTTCAATGGCTATACTAGGTTGTCTGTTGCAATAAACAATTCGATCCATTTTTTAATCAATCCATTTGCTACTTTGCTACTCTTTCGCAATGAAGATATCACTACAGATGTTGCCATTTGATTGCCATTTGCTATTTTTGGTGGATGTTAACCCTGTTATAGTTAACATTGGCTTTCCATGTACTTACATAGGGCTACAATGGGAGATGTTGTTGTTTGCCGTCGAGGTTAGCTACATCCCATGTCTTATACACCATATGTTCCTAAATATAAGTATTTCTAGAGATTCCAATATAGACTACATACGGAACAAAATGAGTGAATCTAGATTCTAATCTAAACTATGTCTATAATTCGATATACATCGGTATGTGGTGCACATTGAACTCTATAAAAATACTTGTACTTAGGAACGTAGTTAGTTATATTTTACATCATTTGTGTAATCTCAGTTTAGCTTCTAACGTTTACTGGTTGCTTGTAGGTACATATATGAGAGGTACTGATCCACACTTCGATCCGTTTTGCATATGGGGCAATGAGATATTCATGAACAAGCGCAAGTGAGGAAACTAAGAAAGATTGTTAGCTGAAAGAAACGGGTGATGGGAATTAAGCTCTTTATTTACACTTTGTCCAAGACAATAGTGAACTTTAGTATTGTAAGTAATGTGTTGCCTTTTCCCCCTACCCACAACTAGTTACTCTATTAGACCTAAGTATCTGAATTTTTTCTCTTTTAAGTGGTTTTTGAAGCTATTTACTGATGATTACCTTGCAAACTACATGACCGGAGTGGAGGAAACTAAGGATAAAGTATATAATTCATGCTACCATGATAATGCTCTAGAAGTCTTCCTGAAGGCGGTGAAGGATGGGCAGGCGATCGTCACAAGGGGTTGGAGAAAAGTTGTTCATGCCGATGGCATGCAGGAGGGCACATTATGGGCATTCCGCTTCTTCAACACCATCGGTAGCCAAAATGATTTACACTTCTCTCTTCACCTTTACCGCCACTAAATATTGTGGCTCATCATAGTTAATTGTTGTCTAATCCTGTAATTACTGAACTTATTGTACTGAGAATTTTATTTATGGATTGGTTGTTATACCATTGTGTAGAGAATTTGAATTCCACATTTCATATTTCAAAATTTCCAATTCGAATAGTAAATTACAGGGAAAAATAAAATTATACAGGAGTGAATAAAATAATGTGCACACCGTTAGAAAGAAAACATCGTGTGCGATGAAAAATAGAGAACAGACGGTTCTTTGACATGAAACGTTTACGATGCCCGACGGACACACACACGGTTTCACCTCATATGCGTGTGCGATTCATGGTAATACACCAAACATTTCAAACCTGTGTGCATGTGTGATAGGAATACCTATCGCACACAGTTATGAAAATGGACATGTTGGCGTTAGTAGCGGCACCGCACACATTTTACATTCTTGAACTGTGTGCGATCACGTACCGATTGCAAACATATCGGT
The DNA here is from genome assembly GCF_002162155.2 of Triticum dicoccoides. Lineage (NCBI taxonomy): Eukaryota > Viridiplantae > Streptophyta > Magnoliopsida > Poales > Poaceae > Triticum > Triticum dicoccoides. Next base: position 175,699,784 of record NC_041389.1, on the reverse strand, counting down.
AGATTAAATGTTGATGTCCATATTTTTCACACGACTATAGGAGCGTAATTGTTTGGGATGTCTCTCGGATCAGAAATGTAACGTCTAGATGTAACATGTGGGACTGGGGCGACTTATCATATGTTTATTCTATGGCGATCGTCAGTAGTTGCTCGCCTATCCTCGATGATTTTTGGGTCATGTGGGAAGGACCCCCCTATCGCAATCACTCACTTGGCGACAGTTCAGAATGCCGTCGTGGAAAGGGGTTAAAACCGTTTGTATAGCATGTTACGGTACCAGTGTTGTACGTATGCTCAGAACTTGGGCTACTATATTATCTAGTGTGATGGTGATGTGGCTGAATTTTTTATATATATTCGCATAGGCAAGGAGTGCTTAATCTAGGTTAGCTGGCTGATTTGAAACGTGAAGTGGTATACATGGTAACCGAATCAAGGAAAATATTGGTCCTGATCGGTTTAGTTTTGGAGTTCTACGCTTGTACGACAAGTTCTCATGTATACTCCAAGTCCTACATGCCTTAATAAATAGGCCGTGGCCAATTGAGAGAGACACCAATCGATCTATCAATACAAACACTACTTTTCATGTCTGACTATTTTCCATTGTTACTTCCTGCCGAGTCCTAGAACCCTAGGGTTTAGTGATCTTTGTCGTTTTGTGTCAGGGAAACTGATCCACGAACACCTATGGGACCGGCAGACCGAGCCCCTTTCAGTTCGGCGGGGGGCGGAGATCGCACGAAGAGCGGATCGAGGCAAAGCACACGAGCAGTTTACCCAGCTTCGGAGCTCTCCGGAGAGATAACACTCCTACTGCTGCATGTCTGAGTATATTGAGTTCTTGCTCGGGAGCGCTGAGTGCTACAGTACACCCTAGCTGCTAACGAGACCGAGCGTGGATGTTTTTCTATCCTCGAACCCCCCTCCATGTTGCGCATGGGCCTCCTTTTATATGCTCAAGGGGTCACCGACAGGTGGCAACATAGGCAAGGGTAAAAATGGAAAAGGAATTGCGGTAGGTACAACTACCTGTACAGTGTATCATACCTAACCCTGACGGCAGGGGACAAAGGCATTAAATGCCCGTCTGCATCGCCCAAATAGTGCAAAAAGGGACCGTCAGGGATGCCACCGCTTGCCACGATGGCAATCTTGTCAGCGCTGCTTGCCACCGCGCACCGCTGGCTGCACAACCTCTCGCCACGCGCGCCTGGAAAGGCCCCAGGGCGACACGTTGGTGGATGTGCTGGAGCGCGGGTACGGAGTGGTAGCCTGCCGCGGCAAGCGCCTTGCCGCGGTCGTTGTCTTGTCGCTTCCGGAAGCTTGTCGCTCACCGGGCCTCGCCGGGACGCGTGGCGCGTCGCGGCAAGTTCCTTGAGATGCCTTGGTTGGCCTTCCCGTCAAGCTCCTCTTGCCGGGGCCTTGTCTCCTTGGCTTGAATACTTTGTTCTTGAATGGCTCCAAAGGAACCACGGAGGACCTTGGCGGTCACCCGGAAAGCCTTGCCGCGGGGTGCTGCGGCTGCCCGTGCACAAGTTCGGGATACTAGGGTACCCCTACTCTAGTACACCGACAGGAGCCCCCGGGCCTGGGCCACACACGGTGCCGAGTGCTGTTGGGCCAGGCCCAAAACAGGGCACGGGCACGCGCGGCCTGGGTTACGCCGTATCTTACTCCGTATCCATCGCGCCCTCCCCGAACGGCACGCGTCGAATGCAGCGTCGTGGGATAGATCGCGGGTGGTTTCTTTATTTGGAAAGACAGAACGTCCGCCCCCTCCCTCTTTATAAGCAGGGGAAACAGGGGCAGTTCACCCATCTCGCCGGTTACTATCCCAATCTCAAAAACCTCCGCCGCTCCCCCCTTCTTCCCAAAGCTGAAAGAGAGCAGCGCTCCGCCCCCATCGCCACCAGCACCACCAACGCTGTCGATCTCCCCCACCACCTCTGCCATGGCTCCGAAAGCCGACAAGGGGAAGGTTGTGAAGTCGGCCGAGGCGCAGCGGCTCACGGCGCTGCGAAAGGAGCAGACAACCTTCCCCCCAGCTCGCTGCGAAGGAGCTGAGGGAGTATTACTACCTCTTCTGGTCGACGGAGACGCGAGCGCATCCGCGCACGAAGGTACTCTCAGCTGCCGCTTCGGAACTAGCTCCGAATGGATATCCCTACTTCGTGTTGTTCTTCTACTGCGGGCTCTGCCCGCCTTTCTCTGAGTTTTTCTGCGACATTATGAACACCTACGGGTTCCGCCTCCTTGACTTCACCCCCAATGCCGTTCTGACCATGGCAGTTTTTGCACATCTCTGCGAAAACTTTGTCGGAGTCTATCCAAATGTAGCTCTTTTCCGCCACTTCTTTATGCCCCGAGTTGAGAGAGGGGAGCCTTTATCCGGCGGAATCGCCTGGATCTCGAGAGCTGGCAAGAAGGAACCTTATCTGGAGGGAGAGCTCCGCAGCAAGTGGGATGAATGGAGAGCAGACTGGTGCTGGATTGTCGAGGAGAACCCGCAGCCATTTACCGCCCAGCGCCAAGCCCCAGTAGTGCGCGGCAACAATTGGAGCAATGTGGCCCCGGAAGACAATAGGCTGAAGATTGCCGTCACCCGAATCCTACGCCTCAGGCTTGCCGGGCTCACTGTAGGCGCCGTTGGCGCAGATTTTCTTCGCCGCCGCATCGCCCCCCTGCAGGAGAGGAGGAGACCCGCCTGGGAGTTCCAGAATGCAGCGGATATCATGAGGCTGCACCCGGGCCTCAACTTCAACTTCACTGTCCTGGAATTGGACGCGATGCTCCTGGAACTGTTCAAGCACGATCCTGAACATCCCGGAGCGTTCAGGTTGCCGAGGGGTGTCGTTCCGCTGTGCAACAACTCCTCGCTCGACCGCATCCGTGCAATGATGCCGCTGTGCGATTCGCATGGAATTGTCCCAACTTGGCAAGATCCTGCAGACGACGTCGTGCAGGAGTTCTTTGACGGCTTGGTAGAAGTGCCGGTCTGCTCCGATGAACAGAAGAGCCTTACTCACGACACCACCGATGCGGAGATGCAGCACATCGCCACTAGGCTGGAAGAGGAGGCGGCAGCTGCTGCCCTGGGCGAGTTTGGATTCACCGTGGAGGAGGCAGAGGCAGCAGAGGCGGCAAGCCTTGCCGAGTGAGAGGAGCTTGCCGGCGAGGGAGAGCTTGCCGGGCCTAAAGCTGAGTCGAGCGAGCCCGCCGAGGGCGCGAGCAACTTGTTGAAGATCGACTCCTCCTCTTCCCCACCTTCAGACAGCTTGCTGCAAGCGGAGCCCCCAGCTCCACCAAGAAGACGTCTCCGCAAGGCCAGGGACGTAGCGGGGCGGCAGACGAGTCAACAGCCACCGTGCCGCGCGACGCGCTCCACCGTGGCAAGCACTGTTGCCATGGGAGCACCTCACGCTGCTGCGTCAACTGGAGCAGGGTCCTCCCGGTCCACCGCTTTTGCTCCTGCCAAGTGGCTAAGGGAACCTACTCCTCCTCCTTGTCGCGCCGAGGGTGGGCCGGACTTCGACCTCTCTGCGCTCAGCTCCGACGAGGAAGAAGAAGAGTAAGATTCTTTGCTGTACTTGTAGTTCTTCAATTCTTGCTGTTTTGTCTTGTATCTGATTTGCTTTACTCCGAACCCATTCTTTTCAGGACTCTGGCCCAGAGAGCGGCAAAGAGAGCCAAGGTCCCGGTGATTGTCATCGAGGACGAACCCACCGCGACGGCAGGGGACGTGTCCGAGACCACCTTGCCGGACCCGACAACTATTCCCCAAAGCAGCCCCCAGCGCAGCCCCCAGCATAAGTATATGGTTTACTTCCTGCTGTTAGGCGCGCATGGGTGCTCTTTCTTTGCTGACATCTGATTATTGGTTTGTGTAGGAGCAGAGCAGCCTCACCAGGAGTGCCCGGAAGCCGCTCCCGACATGCCATCTGCTTCGACTACACCGCCAAGGGAGGATTCCCCGGCAAGGGAGCGTTCTCCGGCAAGGGAGAATTTTCCGGTAAGGGAGAAGTCTCCGGCAAGGGACAGTTCTCCGGCAAGGGACAGCACCAGCGACCCCCCGGTGGCAGAGACCACGACTGTAGATCCTAGTACAGGTAATCCTCTTGCTTGAAAACTTCCCTTGGGTTCTTCTTCTTCTGATTTTCTTTTTGAATATTTGCTTAACTTTTCTCCCTTTTCCGGTCGTCAGATCCATCTGCCACGGAGCCGATGGAAACCGAGGTCGCCGACGAGGTGAACGCGTGCGGCAATACCGATGACGCCGCTGCCACCGCAGAAGAGGCCGGCGCTGATGATCCCGCCGGCGAAGAGGCCGCCAAAGCTGCCGCCGCAGAAGCTGGCGAGGGGTCCGGCGATCGCACTAACGGCCCCAAGGCCGCAGGAGCGTCAGGCGCTACGCCGACCGCCGATCCCTCTGCCGCTGCTGCAGCATCAGGCTCTGAAGAGCCCCAGCCCGGCGCCTATTTGAAGGCCGGCGATGGCGTCTTCATCCAGCTCCCCTGGGCGTCAAGCTCCAGGGCGTCGGTCGAAGGAGAAATCTTTGATGAAGAGTTGCTCGCCTCCGCTGGGCTGACGCTGGTCGACGCGCCGAGCAGCAGCAGCGGCGAGCCTGAGGAGGAGCGGCTGCTGCGGAAGCTGTTGTCGCTCTACCGCGCCCGACAGGCCAAGCTGGAATCCCGAAATGCACTTGTCGCGAAGGCGGGAGTGGACATCGAGAAGCGCGCGGAGGAGCTCCGGGGTCTTAACCAGGAAGCTCTCCGGTGCCTGGCAGAGGAGCGGGAGCAACTCACCGAGGAGCGGAAAGCCTTCCTCCTCGAGAAGGCTGAAGTTGAAGAGCAACAGCGGCTTGTTGCCGAGAAGCTGTCTGCGCAGGAAGGCGAGTTGGCGCAGCGGAAGGTCAACCTTGACAACCACGAGGAGGAGCTTGCCGTGCGCGAGCAAACATTCGGCGGGGCTCTCAAGGAAGCAGAGGATGCTGCCGCAGCTGCCGAGGCCGCCAAGAAGGAGCTGGAGACGAAGGTGGCGCAGTTGGAGGCCGATCTCAAGGCGAGCGGCGAGGAACTTGCTGTGCTCAAGCGTGAGCGCGAGAAGGACGCCTACACCGTTGGCGAGCTGCAGGGTCGTCTCACCGAGAGAAGCAAGGAGCTTAGCGCCGCCAAGGACTCCAACGCAGATCTTGAGTTGAAGTTGACTACTTTGACCAAGACGCTGGACGGCGCCAGGGAGCAGGAGGTGGCCTTGAAGAAGAAGATCAAGGCCGACGAGGCGCTGCTGGCGAGTGCTGCTGCCGCCCAGAACACTTTTAGGGAGAATGTGGAGAACTGGACAGAGGGTCTCGTGGATGTTGCCGCAGCCATCAACAGGGAGGTGGCGCAGCTGGGGATGGAGGATCTCGGGTATTCCTTCGATGAGCACCTCCAACCCAGCGCCAAGCTCAGTTTGTTCTTCAAAGGCGTGGCGACGGCCCTCCAGCGACTCCGGGAGAAGATCTCAAAGCAGCTGGCCGACGAGTCGCGCAAGATCTGCGCAGGAGCTCTTCAAAAGGTGCCGGTGAAGGTGGCCTTCCGCAACCCAGGCCTCAACCTCACCAATGTCCTCAGGACCTTGCCGCCGGATGCTGATCTGGAAGCGCTCAAGACCCTTGTCGCACCCATTGTGGACAAGGTGAGTGGGATCAAGAGGGTTGAGGGCGATCGCGTAGATTAGGCCGCCCGTTTTCTCCTTTTCTTTGTCGCTGCTGGTCATGTCATGAGAACAATCTGTTAGAGCTGCAACAAGCTATCTTGTAATATAATTCTATTTTGGGTAGCGATTGCTATGTTATTTCCTTTACTTGATTCCTTCCTTTGTATGTTATTGCCCTACGCTTTTTAGGGAACTTGTCGGCGCAGGCACCTTAGCCGCGAGCGCTGAGTGCGGGACATCAGCAGCCTGCTGGCGGTGCCGCTACCGACAAGAAACCTTGTCGCAACTAGTCGCAGCTCACTTAAGTTGTTGAGCGGACTCGAAACAAAGTAAGGGCGCAACTAGCTACGAGTTGGTTCCTCCGCGCACAGGTTTTCCATACAAAGCACGGTCGTTCGAGGAAGATAACTTAAATTTTTTAAAACTGATTGCTCAAACTTTAGCAACTTAGCTTTTCTGTCGTTTGCTTCCCGGTAAGGCGAAACTTTCTTGAACGACGCCTGGTCCACACCATTATCTTCTCCTTCCCCCCCGGCAAACTTGTGGGCGAGGGAACCTTCCCTTTTTTGAGAAAAAGAAAGAAGAGAAAATAAAGATATGGAGCCTTACGGCTCGTTATTGCTTACCGGGGTAGGCGCTGCACAAAATGTCAGATAACACATGCAAAAAAGTAGAAAGCATGAAATTGACAGGATGTGCGGAGCACATGAGCTTTACTTATGCACGGGGTCTGCGCCCGGCTTTGTACGAAGGATTACATGCAACATCAGCAAGACTTGTACAAAAGGTGGTTGCCGGAACAGGTTCCGGCAACCGCGCCCTACGGGTAAAACTTACGAAGATGCTCAATGTTCCAGGAGTTCCTCACCGAAATGCCATCTTCGGTCTCAAGGCGGACAGCGCCAGGCCTAGTGACTCGTTTCACCCGGTAAGGGCCTTCCCACTTCGACGTCAACTTGTTGGAATTCTTGGCGGACTAAACGCGCCGAAGAACAAGGTCGCCTTCCTCGAGACTTCTGGCATTAACTTTGCGGCTATGGTAGCGGCGCAAAGCTTGCTGGTACCGAGCAGCTCGTACAGCGGCCTGAAGACGGTCCTCCTCAAGGAGCAGCGCGTCATCTTGTCGCAGCTGCTCTTGCTCAAGCTCATCATAAGCGAGCACTCGAGGTGACTCGTATACGAGTTCCGTGGGGAGAACTGCCTCTGCTCCATAGACTAGAGCGAAAGGTGTCTGGCCAGTGGCTCGATTTGGCGTCGTCCTGATCGACCAAAGAACCACCAGCAGCTCCTCAATCCAGTTCTTTCCGCACTTGCGCAGCCTGTCGAAAGTCCTGGTCTTGAGCCCGCGCAGCACTTTAGCATTCGCCCTCTCTGCTTGACCGTTGCTTCTTGGATGAGCAACAGAAGCGAAGCAGACCGTGGTGCCAAGATCTTGGACGTACTGCATGAAGGTGCGGCTCGTGAATTGCGTGCCGTTGTCGGTGATGATCCTGTTAGGGATCCCGAAGCGGCAAACAACCGACCTGAAGAACTTGACTGCTGACTGTGCTGTCACCTTCCTTACTGGTTCCACTTCCGGCCACTTTGTGAACTTGTCGATTGCAACGTACAAGTACTCAAAGCCCCCGACAGCTCGGGGAAAGGGGCCGAGGATGTCGAGCCCCCAGACCGAAAATGGCCAGGATAAAGGGATCGTCTGGAGAGCTTGAGCTGGCTGGTGTATCTGCTTGGAATGGAGCTGGCATGCTTCACACTTGGTTACTTGTGCAATTGCATCCTGGAGGGCTGTCGGCCAAAAGAAACCTTGCCGGAACGCTTTGCCGGCAAGTTCTCTTGCGCCAATGTGGTGACCACATATGCCTCCATGTATCTCTTCCAACAGCTTTTGTCCGTCTTCCCGGTGAATACCCTTCAATTTCACACCGTTGAGTCTTCTTCTGTACAGTGTGTTGTCGACAAACTGGTACATACTTGACTGTTGGGCTACTCTTTCCGCTTCTTCTTGCTCTTCGGGAAGTTCTCCTGTCTGAAGGAAACAGACAATCTGCTGTGCCCATGCTGGAGCTTGCGGCTCGACAACAAGGACTAAAGGCACATCTGCTGCTGCGGGAACATCCACTTCTACGGCGAGAACCTGCGGCTCAGCCGGAGCTTGACGTTCCCCGGCAAGCTTGCCGGAGCAAAACTTGTCAGGAGCGTCTGCTTCAAAGGAACAAACCCTAGGGCTTGCCGGAGCAGACTGCTCCTCAACACTCTTGGTGTTGATCTTGGGGACCTTCTTGGCGGCGGCTTCGGGGAGCTCTGCCGGAAAATAGTCACCAGAAATCAACTTCCTCTTCTTGCTCTGTCCAGTTGATGGCGTTACAGACGGTTGAGTCAGTTTGAGCACAAAGATCCCTGGTTCCACAGGTAACTTAAGTGCGGCGCACTTCGATAGGCCGTCGGCAATGTCATTCTGAGCTCTTGGAACATGTTCCATCTGTAGGCCGTCAAAGTGCTCTTCTAGCTTTCTCACTTCATATACGTAAGCTTCCATCAACGGACTCTGATAATTCTTGTTCACTTGGCGGACGACAAGCTGTGAGTCACCCCTGACAATGAGCTTCTTGATCCCAAGGTCTGCTGCGATCCTGAGACCGGCAAGCAAACCTTCATACTCTGCGGTATTGTTCGTTGCTTGCTCCTTGGGAAAGTGCATCTGGACTACGTACTTGAGGTGCTCTCCGATGGGTGCAACAAGTAGCACGCCCGCACCGGCGCCTTGCAACGAGAAGGCACCATCGAAGTACATCAGCCACTCTTTGCTTGCTTCCTTGACGGGGATGCTCGTTTCTGGAATTTCTTCATCTTGTGTTGGCGTCCACTCTGCTATGAACTCTGCCAATGCTCTGCTTTGGATAGTTGAAGTGCTTTCAAACTTGAGGCCAAAGCTTGACAGTTCCAGTGCCCACTCGACAATCCTGCCTGTTGCTTCTGGATTTTGCAGTATCCTCTTCAGCGGAAAACGAGTGACGACTGTGATCTCATGTGCTTGGAAGTAATGGCGCAGCTTTCTCGAGGTCATGAGAAGGCCGAAAAGCAATTTCTGCACACCACAGTACCTCGACCTAGCCCCCTGCAGAAGGGAACTGACAAAGTAAACTGGGCGCTGCACCATTCTCTTCTGCATCTCCTCACGCGCCTGTGCAGATCCATCTTTGTCGGGACCAGAGCTTGTCGGTGAAGCCCCCTGCTTGTCGCTGGATGCATCTGCCATGGTTGCTGGCTCATCATTCGCCTCCCTCTCCGCTACTAACGCAGCACTAACCACTTGATTGGTTGCCGCTATATACAGCAGCAACTTCTCTTGTGGCTTAGGTGCGACAAGTGTTGGAGTGGAGGACATGTATCTCTTCAAGTCCTGCAGTGCAGCCTCCGCTTCCGGAGTCCATTTCATTGGACCCGCCTTTTTCAATATTTTGAAAAATGGCAAGGCGCGCTCAGCAGACCTAGAGATAAACCTGCTGAGAGCAGCCACGCAACCGGCAAGTCTTCGTACATCCTTGAAGCGCTTTGGTGCTTCAATCTGCTCAATGGCCTTGATCTTGTCGGGATTGCCTTCAATTCCCCGCTGAGACACGAAGAACCCGAGAAGCTTGCCGGAGGGGACTGCAAACACACACTTCTCAGTGTTAAGCTTGAGGTTGATCTTGCGCAGATTTGCAAAGGTTTTGTCTAAATCTTGAATCAGAGTCGCCTTGTCCTTGCTCTTGACCACTATGTCATCCATGTAGGCTTCCACATTTCTATGTATTTGTGGCTCAAAAGTGTTATGGACTACCCTTGCAAATGTTGAACCAGCATTCTTTAAACCGAAAGGCATCCGTATGAAACAGTATGTGCCACATGGGGTGATGAAGGCGGTCTTCTCCTCATCCTCTTCTGCCATGAAGATCTGATGGTATCCTGAGTATGCGTCAAGAAATGAAAGCAAGTCACATCCGGCTATGGAGTCAACAATCTGGTCAATGCGCGGCAAGGGAAATGGGTCTTTGGGACAAGCTTTATTGACATCGGTAAAGTCGATACAAAGCCTCCATTTCCCGTTTGCCTTGCGCACGACTACAGGATTGGCCAACCACGTAGGATGGAGCACTCCTCTGACAAGGCCTGCTGCTTCCAATTTCTTGATTTCTTCTGCGATGAATTCTTGGCGCTCCACTGCCCGTTTCCTGACTTTCTGCTTGACGGGCCGTGCATGAGGACAGACGGCAAGATGGTGCTCGATTACTTTCCTGGGAACACCGGGGATGTCAGACGGTTGCCACGCAAACACGTCGACGTTCGCCCGCAGGAAAGCAACGAGCGCGCTTTCCTATTTAGGGTCGAGAGTGGCACTGATGGTGAAGGTACCACCAGTGCCGTCCTCCTTGGCGGACACCTTCTTGGTCTCTGGTGGAGCTGCCATTGTCTTCTTACACTTGCCGGTGGAGCTCGATGGTGCGTCCTCGACGGTAGCGCAGCACTCCGAAGAGGTGCGCTTGCCGGAGTGGGCATCAGAACTCTTGCCGGACTTGGTCTTCTTCTTCCCCCCGGGAGCTTCAACGGCAAGTGACTTACAATCTGTTGCGGCTGCTGCTTCCCGGTAGATCTTGTCGGCGCAGATAAGAGCATCCTTCTTGTCGCCAGGGACAGAGATGACACTTATCGGGCCTGGCATCTTCAGCATGTTGTATGCATAGTGAGAGGCTGCCATGAATTTGGCGAGTGCTGGACGGCCGAGTATCCCATTGTAAGGCAATGGAAAGTCAACAACGTCAAAAGTGACCCTCTCAGTCCTGAAGTTCAACTCGCTGCCAAATGTCACCGGCAACGTGATCTTTCCCTTCGGCTTGCTCCTTCCCGGATTAATTCCTCGGAATGTGCCGGTCTCTTCGAGCTCGCTATCAGGGATCTGGAGTATCTGGAGTACCACGGAGGAGATCAGGTTCAAGCCGGCCCTGTCGTCAACTAGCATCTTAGTGACCTTGAGGTTGCGGATAGTTGGTGAAACCAACATCAGCAAGCACCCGACCGCAGTTATGCGATCAGGGTGGTCCTCAATATCAAAGATGATAGGCGTGCTGGACCATTTCAGAGGCTTGCGTGACTCGATGGGTGGTTCTGCCGCATTGACTTCCCGCACCCACTACTTGAGCTGGCGGTGTGAAGTATGCAGAGAAGCACCATCGTCAATGCACAGGACCTCTGTGGCTTTCTGGAACTCCTGCTCATCGGTCTCGTCATCATCCATATCTTCATCGTCGTCGTCATCTTCATCCTTGTCGCGACCGTGGGGAGGTCTGTTTCCTTGCCGCTGCTTGGCTTTGCTGCGGCGTCCTCCTCGGCCGGGGCGTTTCTTGCCGGCTCCTCCAGCACCTTCCTGGGCCTTCTCCTTGTCGCATCACTCGTATTCAGCCTTTTGCTGCTCGACAAGCTGCTCGACCTTCTTGCAGCTCTGGAGGTCATGGCCCTTGGTGCGGTGGATCTTGCAGTACTGCTTGTTGGTGCCGTCCTGCTTGTCGGCGACCGCCACAGCCTGGTAGTTGGTGCCTGCGGCAATCTCCTTGCCGGAGCTACCAGCTTTGGCTTTCTTGGCGCCACCTCCGTTGCCGGACTGCTCAACGACTAGCATATCTTTGCCTTTCTTCTTCCTGTTATTCCGCCGCCGGTTTTTCTTTGCCGGGGAGCATCCTCACTATTAGATCCTCCTGCTTCTGTATTCTCTCCGGGGAGTTTCCTCCCTTCCTCAGCACGCGCACACTTGTCGGCCAGGCATATAGCTCACTGACGTCTCTGATCTTGCACATCACCATCTCCTCCCGCATCCTGCGGTTTCGCATGTTCTGATGGAACGCGCTGATTACCACATCAGGGTGGACATCTAGGATGTTGTGCTGTACGCGGCTGAATCTCTGAATGTACTTGAGCAGGGGCTCTCCTTCCTTCTGGGCGAGCAGATGAAGGTCGCTCTCTTGGCCATGAGGCTTGTGGCCGCCTGTAAAGGCGCCGACAAACTGATGGCATAGGTCTGCCCAGGAGGATATGGAGTTGTCCGGCAAGTGCATGAGCCAGGATCTGACATTGGGCTTGAGCACCAGCGGGAAGTAGTTGGCAAGGATCTTGTCGTCCCGCCCCCCGGCAGCTTGCACCGCGATGGCTTAGATGCTGAGGAACTCCGACGGATGCGACTTGCCGTCGTACTTCTCTGGTACATCTGGCTTGAAATTTTTCGTGCTGGGCCACTGGACCTGCCGCAGCTCACGAGTGAACGCAGGGCAACCTACCGCGTACGGCAAGTCGCCTGGTTCCCCTGGCGCATGCATGTCGATAGAGGGCCCAGCGTGCTGGTCCGATTGACATCGCGCTTCTCTTCGGCGCTCGATGCGAGTACGAGCGTCTTCTTGCTGTCGTTCGTGAAGAACTTGGCGCTGATCGCGACGAGCTCGTGGATCTGATGATGCGGTGGAGTCACTGTCGAGGTGGATCCGGCGAGTCGGCGATCTTGGCCTTCGGGGTGGAGAGTGCATGGTGGTTGCACCTCCACCGGTTTTGTCGCCATCGGCTTGTGCCTGGTAGTCCTGCCGCGGCAGCGATGTACTCGGCTGCCGCGGAGTGTCGCCGTTGGCGAAGCCGATGAGACTCTGAATGGTAGCCCTCCATTCATCGATCTTGTCTGTCGTTGGAGGGTAATCCAGGAGCAGTTGAGCTCGCGCCAAAGCTTCTGCTGGAGTGGTGGGCGGCAGTGGCGAACGGTGCGAGGAGCGGGATATGCTCGGACTTCTAACTATGTTAGAAGGAGCAGTATCCCGTCTAGGCGACCGTGTCTCGCTCGTGCCAGCCTGTTGGCGTGCATGCTGGTCTTGAGCACCCCAAGATCCACCAGCTCGATCTTGGTCCAACGAACGTATGGTACTGCGAATACCATGACGCTGTCGGTCCCGTGCCTCCTGAGATGGGCGCGGTGCATGTACGGACGCCGAGGTCTGCGCAGCCCTCATCGACGCCCGTTCTTCCGCCGGTGTCTACCCCACCACCCGTTTGCTCCTGTGCTGGCGGGATCGACGCGGACGGAACAGCTGCCTCCGAAGCCTTCTTCTTCGGTGGCATGTCGATGAAGAAGATGAAGATCTAGCTCGTGCGAACGCCGGATCAGGTTCACACAATCTCGACGCCCCCTACCTGGCGCGCCAAAGATGTCGGGGAAACTGATCCACGAACACCTATGGGACCGGCGGACCGAGCCCCTTTCGGTCCGGCGGGGGGCGGAGATCGCACGAAGAGCGGATCGAGGCGAAGCACACGAGCAGTTTACCCAGCTTCGGAGCTCTCCGGAGAGATAACAATCCTACTGCTGCATGTCTGAGTATATTGAGTTCTTGCTCGGGAGCGCTGAGTGCTACAGTACACCCTAGCTGCTAACGAGACCGAGCGTGAATGTTTTTCTATCCTCGAACCCCCCTCCACGTTGCGCATGGGCCTCCTTTTATATGCTCAAGGGGTCACCGACAGGTGGCAACGTAGGCAAGGGTAAAAATGGAAAAGGAATTGCGGTAGGTACAACTAACTGTACAGTGTATCATACCTAACCCTGACGGCAGGGGACAAAGGCATTAAATGCCCGTCTGCGTCGCCCAAATAGTGTAAAAAGGGACCATCAGGGACGCCACCGCTTGCCACGATGGCAATCTTGTCAGCGCCGCTTGCCACCGCGCACCGCTGGCTGCACAGCCTCTCGCCACGCGTGCTTGGAAAGGCCCCAGGGCGACACGTTGGTGGATGTTCTGGAGCGCGGGTACGGAGTGGTAGCCTGCCGCGGCAAGCGCCTTGCCGCGGTCGTTGTCTTGTCGCGTTCGGAAGCTTGTCGCTCACTGGGCCTCGCCGGGACGCGTGGCGCGTCGTGGCAAGTTCCTTGAGATGCCTTGGTTGGCCTTCCCGGCAAGCTCCTCTTGCCGGGGCCTTGTCTCCTTGGCTTGAATACTTTGTTCTGGAATGGCTCCAAAGGAACCACGGAGGACCTTGGTGGTCACCCGGCAATCCTTGCCGCGGGGTGCTGCGGCTGCCCGTGCACAAGTTCGGGATACTAGGGTACCCCTACTCTAGTACACCGACATTTTGCAGTGAAACATGGTCAGTCTTCCTTCACGAAAAGCGAGAGATTCTTTGTTACTTTGCTTAGAAAGAAATTTGTCATCATGAAAGCATGACAAATATCCTGGTGTTGTGCGGCGATTTCGCATGGCAACAATGATCCACTAGGGTTCTTGATGTTACAGATGATAACGATGTGGATGATGATGATGGTGTGGATGATGATGATGACAGTGGTGATGATGTTGTATCTCCCTTGTGTGCGGTGAGGAAGATACCCCTCTTATCCTTGCCAATCCCTTCTCTATATAAACTCTAGAGGCTAGGGTTCTGCCTTCTGGACGAGTTTTTGGTCTCTTTGGGCGTCTGATGCACGATCTGATTTCACGGGGTGGAAATAGTTGATCCGATGGCGGCGGCGATAGCACTCAATATGACCGCCCATACAAGCAGGCGTGGTCGTATGGAACGTCGCCGTTTGCACTGGAGGTGTGGTGGCGATTTCTTCTTTGCCCTTCTTGCTTGATTATTTTATGGTAGGTGATTATCACTTTAAATATGTGATTCCACTACCATTTCTAACAATTTCTTCCATTATATGATAAATGGTAAAAAAGCATTGCCTAAAGGATTATCAGCCAAAAGAGGTGCGCGAACGCGGTAAAATTCCACATAGCCTACCATTTAGGCATAAAATAGTCGGTAAAATTATCATAGAAATTGGACTCATCAACCACCTTAAGCCTGGTCTTCTCGCTCCCCTCCTTCTTTGACCATTGAATGCCCCGGATCTGAAGCACCCCTTCAGGCAACTCCATGGATTGAGGGTGTTTCATCACCTCCAGAAAGTAGGGGTTGATGACCTTCTCAAAGAACTTGTCCTTGGACGAGCTTAATGACCACATGGCGATCTAGATGTGTCAGAAAAACAACCCGAAATAAGAATAGAGGATAAACTTGCGATACAGAGGTCAAAATAGCGAGGAGTATATGTAACGATTTTTTATCTTGAAGGAGAAGTATACTTTGTCAAGATTTCTCAAGAAATCATCAAAAGAATCTCCGTAAACAGAAAAATCATCCATGAATACCTCAACAATTTTCTCATAGAAATTAGAGAATATAGTGGTCATACATATTTGAAAGGTAGTAGGTGCATTACAAAAGCCAAAAGGCATACGTCTATAAGCATAAGTTCCATAAGGGCAAGTAAAGGTAGTTTCCTCTTGATCTTCTTTGTGTCACATGTATTTGAGAGAAACAAGAATATCCATCTAGGAATAAAAAATGTGTATGTTTAGACAATCATTCTAGCATTTTATCAGTAAAAGGCAAAGGGTAATGACCTTTTCTAGTAGCTTTATTTAATTTCCAAAAATCAATTACCATCCTATAACCAGTTACAATCCTTTGTGGGATAAGTTTGTTTTTATCGTTAGGAACAATAGTGATGCCACCTTTCTTAGGGACTCAATGAACGAGACTTAGCCATCTACTATCAGTTATAGGATAAATTAAACCTACCTCCAAAAACTTTAATATTTCAGTTCTTACCGCATCCTTTATTTTAGGATTCAAGCGGCATTGATGATCGACGACTTGGTTAGCATCAGACTCATATTAATCTTGTGTTGACACAGAGTAGGGCTAATGCCTTAAGATCATCGAGAGTATATCAAATTGTAGCACGGTGCTTCCTCGAGGTTTTAAATAATCTCTTTTCTTCATGCACTGAAAGGTTAGTATCGATAATAACAAGCTATATCTTATTTTCTTCAAAAATAAGCATATTTCAATGTATTTGGGAGTTTCTTTAATTCGAACATAGGATCACTCTTAGGTGGAAGGGGGTCTCACAAAGTTTCAACAGCGAAATTATGCTTAAGGATAGGTGATTTCCAAAAGAATATTTCATCTATTTCATTACTTTCATTCCTATGCATTTCATTTTCATGGTCTAACAAATATTGTTCTAATGGATCAGTGGGAGGCACAACAATAGAAGCAAGACCAATAATATCATCCTTACTAGATAATTCCCTATCATGAGGTTGTCGATTAAAGTTAGGGAAATTAAATTCATGGGATACATCACCAAACTTGACCTTAACCTTTTCTTTAACACAATCAATTTCAGCATTAACAGTATTCAAGAAAGGTCTAGCAAATATAATGGGGCAAAAATTATCTTGTTGTGATCCAAGTACTAAGAGAATAGTAGGATATTGATCTTACCATACAGGACTTCAACATCTTGAACAATCCCAAGCAGTGAAATAGCATCTCTGTTTGCAAGCTTAATAGTGACATCAATATCTTCTATCTCACTAGGTGCAATATCATGCATAACTTCTTGATACAAAGAAAATGGCATAACACTTATAGTAGCAATCATATCACATAAACCATGATAGCAATGATCTCCAATCTTAACAGAAACAATAGGCATACCAACTACTGGCTTATTTTTATCTAATTTATCATGTTCAGTGATAACATGTTTAGCAATTCTTGTAGCTTCATTATAGAAATAAATAACATGGCCATCAATATTATCAACCAAGAGTTTAACCATTGCAATAGAAGGTTCTACCTTAATTTGTTCAAATGGTTTAGGTCTTTTAATATTACTTTTATGAACCATAGTTGTAGTGTTAGCATGTTTCTTAATCCTAACACGGAAAGGAGATTTTTTGATATGAGTAGCAGGTACAACTAGATTAGCAGTATAAGCAATTGTTTCAGATTTGGCAACAATGGGTTCTTCACAAATTTCTTAAATGGGTGGATGAAATTTAAACCACTTCTCTTTAGGGATATCAACATGAGCAACAGATCATTCATAGAATGTAGCTACTATCTCAGCGTCGAGTCCATATTTTGCACTAAGCTTATGGAAAACATCAGGTTCAATAAAAGACTTAGCGCAATCAAATTCAAGATTTATACCTAACTCATTACCTTTGTCGATTTCCCAATCTTCAAAGTTGCACTTAATTCTTTCAATAAGATCCCATATGAATTCAATAATTCTATTCATGAAGGAACCAGCAGAAGAGGTATCGAGCATTTTTTATCTTCATGAGAAAGACAAGCATAAAAGTTTTACATAATCATTTCTCTTGAGAGCTCATGATTGGGGCATGTGTGCATCATGTAGTTAAGCCTCGCCCATGCTTGAGTGATACTTCCTACTTCACGAGGCCAAAACATATATATATAATTCCAATCACAATGAACCAAGTGCATAGGATAATTTTTTTGATTTTATTCTAGCTTCAGTCGGTTCCAATCCATGTTCTTGTGTCATCCAATAGCCAGTACCATGATAATGCCTTTCCCCCCAAAGATAAAGGGAATACTTTTTTTTAGCTCTATCCTTGGATAGACCTACAAGCTTAAACAATCCACATATTTCATGTACATGATTAAGAGCATGTCAGGATGTATTGTTCCATCTCCTGCATAAGGATTAGCAAGCAGTTTTTCCATAATACCCAAAGGGATTTCATAATAAATATTTTCAGTAGGTTGAGGAGCAGTTCTTACCACTTTTGGTCGAGGTGAAGATACCCCAAACAACCCCCCTCAAAGGATTATCTTCCATAGTGACAAGTGAAGATAATATTCAGGCATAATTAAAATGTTTCCTTACCAAATTCTACTTACCAAAGGCACTTCAATCCCCGACAACAGCGCCAGAAGGGTCTTGATGACCCACATGTATAGGGGGGTCAATTGTAGTCCTTTCGATAAGGAAGAGTGTCAAATCCAATGAGGTGCATAAGGAATTGATAAGTGATTTTCAGCATATTCTCTGCAAGTGTTGTAAGTAGTAACACCAGATAGTTTGGTAGCAAGATAATTCATAACAAGTAGCAAGTGACAATAGTCAAAAAGGTGGACCAAGGTGTCCCAATCCTTTTTTAGCAAAGGACAAGCTGAAAGTGCTTCTTATAAGAGCAAAACATTCTCGAGGACACATGGGAATTTCATATAGTAACGTTCATCATGTTTAGTTGATTTACATTCATGACGGGATCCGGTAGCAGGTGTGGCTAAGGACCAAGAGCATGGCATCATCGGCCAAGGGGCCCATCAGGCCCAGGATGCGGAGGAAACCCTAAGAGGCTAGGACGACCTTCGTGATCCCCAAGACTAGAGGGCAGCAGCGCCCTAGATCGATCTATCTTGTAAAACCATATACCTCTCCTGCCTATATATAGGGAGGTCTAAGGTTACGCATTGATCATCTATCCATAGATAGGAAAACTCTCGGTAGAAATCTCAAACACCATTGTAACCCCTCGCATGAGGTATCCCTCCACTATGAACCATCAAAACCATCAGAACATAGGGTATTACTCTCTGGAGGTGCAAACCTGGATAAACCCCCTGTGTGACCTCTGATCCATAACTTCCAGGTGTGCTTGGACCCCTACTGAGGGATCTGATGACAATTCGCTCTGTCAGTTGGTGCGCCAAGCACGGATCGGATCTTTTTCTGCTTCCGGCGGCCTACTGTTGGGGGAAAACTTAACCTTAGGCTCCCTGGAGTTCATCGCTGATGGGTGGTATCGACATCAGCCCACCGGCTCGCCCCACGCGTACCATCTATATCGGCAGTGTTGCTTTCATCACCAACACACAAGTCGACCTCCGATTGTGTCCACCATCCGCCCGACATAGGACACACGGCGAGGTTATGATCCCGTGACCTTGGCACCCGGCCTCGCTGACAGCTTCCCATTCGGACTAAAGAACATGGGATTTGCATACCAACACGAGCTCCACTAACAACTCAAGAAGAATGTGTTGCATTGCCATGGTGTGCGACAACTGCCACATCGACCACATGCCCAGTAGGATTGAAAGTATGTCTAGAGGGGGTGATTACTCTGCTTGACCAAATAAAACCTAACCATTTCCCAATTTTACTTGTAGGAACATTTTAGCAATTATGACAAGTCAAGTAACACCCTACACATGCAACTCTAAGAGTGTAGCAGCAGAAAGTAGGACATTGCACATGTAAGTAAAGGGAAGGATTTGGAGAAGGCAAACGCAATGGGGACACGATAATTTTTGGTGTGGTTTCGATAGGTGGTGCTATCATACATCCACATTGATGGAGACTTACAACCACTAAGGGTAACGACTACGCGAGTCCATGAAGGGTCCACGAAGAAGCAACCTTGTCTATCCCACCATGGCCATCGTCCACGAAGGACTTGCCCCACTCGGGTATATCTTCATGAAGTAGGTGATCTCCTTGCCCTTACAAACTTCCGGAATATTCTTATTCCATAAAATAAAATATCTTTGAAATATTTTGCAAAATATTTCCACAGCAACGTGTGGGGTATCATCTAGTAGTACAAATTTAGGTGGCGTTGGACCAGCCGATCGAGCCTAAGTACATGGGGGGCTGACACAGAAAAAGATCCACATGCAACTACAGCAAGGCTAGTTTTAAAGTATGTTTTACCTTAGGGGCATCGGGATGTGTCTAGGTCGGCGATGGGTGGCTGAATCTCCCTTGCCGGCACTGGATCAGAGAGAACGGCTGACAATGGATCCCCTCCCTCACCGATGGTGACAGTGCCAATGCTGCATCTTCTCCCCTTCCCCACTGGACGGGATCTATCCGGATCTGTGGCCAGCAGTGAGGAGAGAGAGAGAGAGAGAGAGAGAGAGAGAGAGAGGCCAACATAGTATTGTTTAGATCAATAGTGTGAAGAGAGCAAACCCTAGCGAGCAAGCGCTGAGGCTCCAACCTATATACACTGGTGTAGAGACGCGCTATACAAACGGTTTTAACCCCCTTTCCGCAACGGAGTTTTAAACCGTCGCCTTGCCAGTGTGTGCGATAGGGGGGTCCTTCCCACACGACCCAGAGACTGTCGGGGATAGGTCCTCCGGTCACACACGTTGGGCAAAATGAGCTCGTGTGCAATCGGGTGAGGCATCAGAGACAATTATGCAGACCTAGTCATTTCCGTTTGTATGTAAATCCCACACAGTGAATCCCAGAAAAACGTTTTCATTCATATGTATATCACACACGATGTTTTATGTGGAAACGTTTGTGCAAGCTTGCCTAATGCAAATAGTTCTTTCGCTGAAGTCGTGTGTGATTCTTCATTGATCCAACAGGCCTACTTTCTAGAAACCGTGTGGGTTGTTTGAGTTCATCGCCCACAGTGTTGTCTGAGAAACCATATGCAATAGAAAACCCCAATAAGGAGGATAATTGGTCTACTACTAATAATCCATTTAGTAATCAAATTGATATTTCTTATAAAACACACCATATACTTATCCATATTACAGCAACAAGAATTTCATAATTGAATTACATCTGATAGCTACAACACTATGTTACACAATATAGGCATATAGCTAGCTACATCATTACACAACCACATCAACTTTCAAATGCAACATCAAATACCTTTTGAAAGTATCATCATACATGGTAAATAGACAGATGAATCTCATCTGGGAAACTGCAGAAGCGGAAGGCAAATATTAAGCCTTGAGTGATGTTGAATGTCCTTGCAACTTAGGCCTGTGGCTATGGATAATTGCCCGCCCAACCTTCGTCCTCTTGAGGAAGACTTAAATACTGTACCATGGATGTTGAATGAATACCTTTCTCACACTTTTGACCATGCAGGTGGTTTGAGAGGTAATCATCGGTGAACTGCTTTGGAAGGGACTGAAAACAAAGATATCCAGAAATAACTGTTCTAAATTTTGAAATGTGATACATCTCAAATGTATCTATAATTTATGAAGTATTCATACCATGTTTACAACAATTTTATATGGTTTTGGTATGATTTAAATGGAGCTAACACGGACTGATGTTGTTTTCAGCAGAACTACCATTTGTGTTGTTTTTTGTGCAGAAATAAAAGTTCTCCAAATGTAGCGAAACTTTTTGACTATATTTTTGGAACATAAGAGACACTAGAAGCTTCGTGGGAGGAGCAAAAGAGCCACGAGGGCCCCACAAGCCACCAGGGCACGCTCAAGGGTGGTGGCCGCGCCCTGGTGCCTCGTGGGCCCCTTGTAGCCTATCTTGACATGAGACCGATGCCAAAAAATCCTATAAATAGAGAAACCCCTAGAAATAACCCTAGAACTTTGACTCCACCACCGAAAGGCTCTTTTTCTTCGAAATACCATCTAGACCCCTGTTCTGGCACCCTGCCATAGGTGCAATCATCACTGGAGGCCATCTTCATCATCCCGACGGTCTCCATGACGAGGAGGGAGTAGTTCACCCTCGGGGCTGAGGGTATGTACTAGTAGCTATGTGTTTGATCTCTCTCTCTCTCTCACTCTCTCTCTCGCTCTCTCGTGTTCTTGATTTGGCACGATCTTGATGTACCGCGAGCTTTGTTAGGATAGTTGGATCATATGGTGTTTCTCCCTCTCTATCTTGTTGTGATGAATTGAGTTTTTACCTTTCAGGTTTCACTACTATTGGATTGAATACTTTTATGGATTTGAGTACACTTGATGTATGTCTTGCATATGAATACCCATGGTGACAATGGGGTATTATATTGATTCACTTGATGTATGTTTTGGCACCCAACTCACGGATTCCCGAGGTGACATTTGGGGTAATCTATGCATAGGGGTTGATGCATGTTTTCATCCAACTTTCTCCGATAGAAATCTTGGGGAAATCTTTGAAGTTCTTTGTGTTGGATTGAATATTATGAATCTGAAGTTGTTTGATGCATATCAAATAATCAACTCACGGATACTTGTGGTGACATTGGAGTATCTAGGTGACATTAGAATTGGTTGATGTGTATCATATGGTGTTATTTTAGTACGAACTCTTGGGCTGTTTGTGACACTTATAGAATAGCCAATAGGATTGACCGGAAAGGATTACTTTGAGGTGGTTTCATACCCTACAACAATTTCATCTTATGTTCTCTGCTAGATAAGAACTCTAGAGTGACTCTTTGTCATGCGTTGAGGGATTGTTATATGATTCAATTATGTTAGCACCATTGAGAGATTGCACTACTGAAAGTATGAAACCTAGGCCTTATTTTCAAGCATTGCAGTACCGCTTGTGCTCCGTTTTATCACTTGCTACCTTGCTTTTCTTATTTTCAGATTACGAAAACCCATATCTGCTATCCATACTACACCTGTATCACCATCTCTTTGCCGTACTAGTGCACCTATACAATTTTCCATTGTATTGGGTGTGCTGGGGACACAAGAGATTTCTTGTATTTAGTTCAGGGTTGTTTGAGAGAGACCATATTCATCCTATGCCTTCCACGGACTGATAAATCTTAGGTCATCCACTTGAGGGAAAATTGCTACTGTCCTACCAAACTCTGCACTTGGAGGCCCAACACAAGTCTACAAGAATAAAGTTATGTAGTAGACATCAAGCTCTTTTCTTGCGTCGTTGCCAGGGAGGTGAGTGCTTGACGATATATCTTTAGATCTTGCAATTGAATCTTTTAGTTTCTTGTTTTATCACTAGTTTGGCTTATAAAATAAAACTACAAAAATTGAATTGAGGTTACCTCATATTATTCATCTCTGTAATGTCTTCTGTGAAAATGACGGAGCGGAAAATTGTGCTGAAGAAGAATTCGATAAAATGTTTGGAATAAAATCTTTGAATGATGAGCATGATTGCAATGTTGCTAGCATGAATTCTTTGAATACCCATGATGCTAATGATATGCCAAGTTATAAGCTTGTGGATGATATATTTAATGAGGATGATATTTTAGTCCCCCAAGTTTTGATGTCCAAATTTGTTATGATGATTGCATGCCTCCTATTTATGATGATTACAATGTTGAAAGTGAGTTTGGAAGAGTGTAAACTCTAGGAAGTAATGATCCCACTATTTTGGAGGGTGTTGAATATTATTGTAATAATTATGAAAGTGGATGACTTTATTTAATGATGATTCCATTATTTTGGAAGAGGTTTCAATTTACTATGATAAAAGAGTTGCTATCTATGATGATTATTGTGATGATATGTATGCTATAAAGAGTAATGATATCCAAGAAATTTGTCATCGTGATTATAGTGCTCAAATTAATTATGTCAATCAAGTATCTCATGATAGTTATTTTGTTGAGTTTGCTCCCACTACTATTGATGAGAATAAATTTTCTTATGTGGAGAGTAATAAATTTCTATGCTTGTGAATCATGGAAAGAATGCTTTATGTGATAGCTATATTAAATTCATTCATGATGCTACTGAAAATTATCATGAGAGAGGAACATATGCTTTTACATATATCAATAATATCAAGTGTCCTCTCTATGTGTTGAAAGTTTTGAAGTCATGCTTGTTTTGCCTTCCTATGCTAGTTGATTCTTGCTCCCATAAATTGTTTGCTCACAAAACCCTATGCATAGGAAGTGGATTAGGCTTAAATATTATTTCCATGTGATTCATGATGCTATGTTTGTGTTTCAATTCTTTACTTCTACGTGAGCATCATTGAAATCATCATGCCTAACTAAAAAGGCATTAAATAAAAGCTCATTGTTCTTCCATAGTGCATTACTAATGGAAAGTACTTGGTAGTCAATTAAGTTGTAAATTTTGATTAGCAGCTTAATAGGGCACTGAGTAGGAAATTTGCATTTAATAAATGTCACATCCTTGGGAGAAGAAATTGGTACTCCCTCTGTAAACTTATATAAGATCTTTTAGATCACTAGTAGTGATCTAGAAAGATCTTTTAGATCACTATTAGTGATCTAAAAATATCTTATATTACAGAGGGAGTACAAATGTACCACAAACACAGTTCTGCAGATTTGGCAGATGTTTTAAGTTTTACAGAACAGAACTAGGTACTAGTCGAAACAAAAAAAGTGTAGTTTAGCAGCTAAATAGGCTGGTGAGTAGAAGTGTGAGCTCACAAGATACTAGTTCCTTGAAGGAATATTTGCAGAGGCAATTTAAAAATTGGATCTTAGGAGTACGTTTTTTGTAAACATGATTTGCAGAACCCGCAGTTTTTTGTTGTCTGTTTGAAGTGAACTCGTCATTCAGTCTGTCATAGCCATCTCCATCACCTTATGATTTTTGTTATGAAATGAATCATAAGTAGCATGCCTTTTCTCTTCTTCCCATATTGTTCATGTCACATTAAGCATGATTTTTTTATGTTCATTTGAAGAAGAGGGCCTGATGCAAAACTATATCATACTTTTATTAATTTTGGCTATGACGAGCCCCTTTATTTGCTTTGCTTACAAAGTTAATATTTAGATCTTTTGATATTTTTAGCACATGTTTTGGTTGAATCGAACGACCCATAAGTCACATCGTCACATGTTGTTCTAGCTTATTTGAAGCTTTAGATTTGTTTCATACATGGATCTTGGACTTCAAACCAAATCTGGATTTGGTGACTTCATAACCATTGCAGCTCTGTTTCTGGTTTATCCCTTTATGTTGGGTATGGATGTGTTCATGCGTTTGTGGATGAAGCGAAGCTTCTGTATGCTAGTAGGTGATGGTCTTTATAGGGCCACCCATTGTTTTTCTACAAATTGTTCTTGTTCTTGCTCTTCCACCTATTTAGTGATTTGTTTACTGATGTTACAGAAATATAAATCTGAAATTGTATTCATTCATGGAGTGAGGAAACAAGAACTGGATCCATGTGTGAGAAGACATGTTCAATAAACCTTCAGAGCTTGGCACTTGTATGTTCGGCGGCTGCTATCAAACTCTTTTGCAATCTCAGAGCCCGTGTCAAACATGCAGACGGTCCATCAGCATAATCTGTCTAAGCGACGACGCATGTATATATGTGCATCGTAAGAAATTTGATGAACTTGAATATGCTAGGCACTACTAGAAGTTTGGAAACCCTAAACTCAAATTCTAGAATTCTTGTACCTTTCTTGTTGTGCAGCCAAAGGCTGTTTATCTCAATTCCTGAGATTTTGTTTCCAATACATTTGGAGATGTCTTGACATCACAATCATGTATTTTTACTTATTTTCATGTGTTTCAAAATGATGTGATCTAGAGAGACCTACGTAACATCTGCATATGATTGTGGATAAGCAACAAAGAAACAGGAAGCACATCTGTCATGAAAAAGAAAACAGCCCCGCGTCGCCATCCTTTGGTGACACGGGGGGAGAATCCCTCGAGCGCCGCTAGGCTTTCTCCCCTCCCATTCTCTTATCATCACTGCCGGAGGCGCTTCGCCAGCGAAGCCTGAGCGGGTACCAATGAGGGCGGCGGTGGGGCCTCTCCCTGGGCGCCCTTCACTCTTCTCCTTCCCTTCTCGCTGGGTGTGGCGGCTGCGCGGCAGCGCGCGCCCGTCTACGAGGTCCGGCGGCAGGGAGCAGTGGCTGTCGACAACAGTTGTTGGTAGGGGCCGGTGTCATAGTGGTGGCCCGGACGTGTGGTGGGGAGGACGCGGACGGCCAGGGCTGGCGGCGAGATCTGAGCATCATGCGCTTACCTAGGCACGGCGGTGGGGATGATTAGTGGCGGGCCTGTGCCATGCTCTGGTGCAGGCGATGGCCATGGCGGCTGGTGGCGCAGGTGCGTTCCTGGCGGCTCCGACACTTGGAGCTCGCCAGATGGCGTGGCTTGGGCAGTGGCCCGGTGTGGCTGTTGCTTCGGTCGTGGGTGGTGCCACGGTAGCTTGGCAGGTCTGTTGCAGCGGCGGCTGGCATGTTCCAGTGTTGGCTCGTCCATAGGCGGCTTGTGTCGGCCTTCAAGTCCTCTCCTCGTCGTCCGGGCATTACTTTTGTCAAAGGGTTGGTGAGGGAGTCCTGGATTCGGGGGTGCTCAGGTGTCCGGCCCAGGAGTATGGGCCGGGGTGGATGGGTCGTACACGATCAAGATGAAGATTATTCTCTATGTGTGGATGGGACTTCTCCGTACGTAAACGACAAGATTAGAGTCCGGGTGTTTCCTTCCCTGATGAACCGACCATGTACAAACCCTAGGCCCCTCCGGTATGTATATAAACAGGAGGGGTTAGTCCGTAGAGGCTATCATCATTACCATCATCGGAATATTCATAGGCAAGGTTGCATTTTCTTCCAGTGAGGTTGCATTTTCTTTGATCTTCATCAGCATGGTTTCCGGTGGTTGTTTGGTCATGGGCCACGAGTTCCGACTCGGCTCACTCACTTTCATCGCCGATGACTCCACCTGGCTCCAGGAGGCCCCACTCGACGTCGAGGCTCTCCTGATTCGTGGCTCGTCGCACTTTCGCTCAAGCTCCTGCAGCGTTCTCCTTCGGCAGCCGTTGACCCCGTACCAATCGGTCCTTGCGTCGTCGTGTCACTCTGCTGTACGCCGCCGCAAGCTGTCTGGTCGTTCGCGGCTCCAACGGTGGGTGAGGCACGCGGTGGCTCGTCAGGCGTTCACCCCCAAGTCACGGCGATCGAGCCCGACGTATTCCCCTGCGGACCAGTCAACTGGTTTCGCAGACACCTTTTCCGAGAGCGGGAGTTGTGACCCCGTGGCGGAAGTCCTCATGGTCGATTCCCATCGCGGTCCGCTTGGAAATGACCCAGATAAAAATTGCTCCAAAAAGGTCCAAGAAAATGTTCATGTTGCTCTCTGAAAATATTGGTCAGAGGTAAAAATCAAACCAATATTTTTATGAGCTCATAAATATTTATTTTGGCCATTTGGAATTAATCCAGTAATTATTTGCGTTGGATAAATATTTATATATATATATAAAATATTATCCAATATTTCTGAATTTTGGTGAGGGGCTTTGGAGTGGTCCAACTACTCCCTAGAAAAATTTACAGAATAAAATAAGTTGATTTAGTATTTTTACTAAATAAGAAACAAATGTCAGAAAACAGACAACACAAAAGAAATAGCAAAAAGGGAGATTACCTACGGCCTAGCACTGTGCGGCCTGGCCTGGCCCAGCGGCCCAGCAGGCCGGCCCAACTGACTGGCGACGCCAGTCGTCGTCCTCTTAGCGCCAAGAGGACGATGGGCACGCGCTCGCCGCCCGCGCGCATGCGCGCCACCTCCTGCCTGCTTGCCTGGCGTCCTCCTCGTCGCCCTGGATCGCCCGGACGATGCCACGTGACCCCCCAGGCCTCTCTCACTCTCCCCCGTCCTCCTCCCCGCCTCTGTTGCCCTCTCCCGATGTGCTCCCCGCCGTCCCCTCGCACCTCCGTCATGTCCTAGAGCCCCACCTCCTCGCTCTGAAGCCCTCTGAGGGAGTCCTGGATTAGGGGTTATCCGTACAACCGGATTGTGTACAATGTCCGGACTATTGAAGCGTGAAGATACAAGACTCAAGACTTCGGCCCGTGTCTGTATGGGACTCTCCTTTGCGTGGAAGGCAAGCTTGGCGATCCGGATATTGTGTTTCCTTTCTTGTAACCGACTCAATGTAAACCCTAGCCCTCTCTGGTGTCTATATAAACCGGAGAGGTTGTTCCTTAGAAGGCCGATCACAATTACAATCATACCATCATAGGCTAGCTCTTAGGGTTTAGCCTCTACGATCTCGTGATAGATCTACTCTTGTACTACTCATATCTTCAATATTAATCAAGCAGGAAGTAGGGTTTTACTTCCATCGAGAGGGCCCGAACCTGGGTAAACATCTATGTCCCTTGCTTCCTGTTACCATCAGCCTTGACGCACAAATCGGGACCCCCTACCCGAGATCCGCCGGTTTTGACACCGACATTGGTGCTTTCATTG
This sequence comes from Triticum dicoccoides, assembly GCF_002162155.2. Classification (NCBI taxonomy): domain Eukaryota; kingdom Viridiplantae; phylum Streptophyta; class Magnoliopsida; order Poales; family Poaceae; genus Triticum; species Triticum dicoccoides. The sequence continues at coordinate 175,672,230 of NC_041389.1, read as the reverse complement.
AGAGTTCCTCTGTGACATCGCCGCAAGGCTCGATGGCTCCTTCAATCATTGTCAGCGACATGGTCCAGGGTGAGACTTTCCTTCCCGGACAGATCTTCATGTTCGGCGGCTTCGCACTGCGGGCCAATTTTCTTGGCCATCTGGAGCAGATCGACACCTACGCCCATGGCCATCAAATCAGGTTCGGAAACCTGAACTACACGACGGATATCCGCAGAGACTTGATCTCCGACGGATTTGGGCCTGCGCCAGGAGCACCGAACAGTCACGACGAGCATGACCTGGACCTGCTGTCGGACAACGCTCGGGATATCACCCCTGCAGTAGCCCCGGACTCAAATCCGGAGCAGGCTGTGTTGCCTAGGGATGAAGGGATGGACCCCGCCCCGCAGGCCGTACCCTCATCGGCGGTGGAGCCGAACACAGGCCTCGCTTCTGAGGATGCCTGTGACTCTGGATCCCCAGATTCATATCCGGTTGTAGGATCCAGTCCGCGCGTTCCCGAGCCCGCCGAACCTGGTTGGGCTCCGGTAATGGAGTTCACCGCTGCGGACATCTTTCAGCACTCGCCCTTTTGCGACATGCTAAACTCATTAAAGTCTCTCTCTTTGTCAGGAGGCTCTCGGCCGAACTATGTCCGGCTCGAGTGGGAAGCAAGCGACGACGGGATTCGCTGCCCACCCACCACCCACTTCATAGCCACGGTTGATGATTTAACCGACGTGCTTGACTTCGACTCTGAAGCCATCGACGGTATGGACGACGATGCAGGAGAAGATTCAGAATCTATGGGGCGCCAGACTTCCGCCTCGTCACACAACATATACATGGTGGACACGCCCAAGGAGGACGACGGTGACAATCCGGAAGATAAAACCCTCGGGCAAAAGCCAAAGCGACGGTGCAGACGCCGTTCCAAGTCCAGCAACAATAAAAATATAAGTAAGAGCGCCTGAAGGATCGATACTCCGGTCAACCCCGAAGGCAACAACGACCATACGGAACCAGCGATGGAGCAGGACGAACTAGGTCACGCCGAACACAGTTCGGAGCAGACGCCCGAAGACAATGATCCAAAGGGACGAGTTCATCAAACCGGCCCAGGACAAGAAGACAGTCTGGATGATGACACATTCATCATTCCGGAAGAATGCATGGAACGAGATAACCTCCACAGAAAGCTTATGGCCACAGCGAGAAGTCTGAAGAAGCAGAAGCAATGGCTTAAAGCCGCACAGGAAACGCTCAATCGCAGATGGAACAAATTGCTAGACACTGAAGAAAGATATGGCGACGCTCGCCATACAAAGAGCTACCCAAAATGCAAGCTACTGCTAGAATTTGATGACGAGGCCGTTCCAGCAAAGAGTAACACGACCAGGAGGCAAGACGTACCACTTCATAACCGCAACAAAGCAACTACCAAAGACGCGCACGATCTACGTGATCACCTGGATAAGAAAGCTGGCGCAGCTAGGTCCATCTACGGATCTAAAGGACACACCCCGGATGGGGACTATGGTCGTCAAAACGATTATGACAATCAAATACCAGTTCGGAATAAACACCGGACGCAACAACAGCCGACGGCATGCCACAACACGTCCAGATATAGAGGGGCTGCTCACACCCTATGCTTTACCGAAGAGGTACTGGACCATGAATTCCCACAGGGCTTTAAACCTGTGAACATAGAGGCATACGACGAAACGACAGACCGGGGGGTCTGGATTGAGGACTTTATCCTACATATACATATGGCTCGTGGGAATGACCTCCACGCCATCAAATACCTTCCCCTCAAACTGAAGGGACCAGCTAGACACTGGTTGAAAAGCCTCCCCGAAAATTCAATTGGGAGTTGGGAGGAACTCGAGGACGCTTTCAGGGCAAATTTTCAAGGGACTTATGTCCAACCTCCGGATGCTGACGATTTAAGTCACATAATCCAACAGCCCGGAGAGTCCGCCCGCAAGCTTTGGAACAGATTCCTCACTAAGAAGAATCAAATTGTCGACTGTCGGGATGCCGAAGCCTTAGCGGCATTCAAACACAGCATCCGCGACGAGTGGCTTGCCAGACACCTCGGCCAAGAAAAGCCAAGGACAATGGCAGCCCTAACAAGCCTTATGACCCACGTTTGCGCGGGCGAAGATAGCTGGCTAGCCCGCAAAGGCACCAGCGACCACAGCACATCCGAAATAAGGGATGGCAATGGGAAGCCACGATGTTATAAAAACAAATGCCGAAACAAGGAAGAGAGCCCGGATAACACGACGGTTAATGCCGGATTTTGGGGCTCTCAACCTACCGCAAAATAAGCCATCTAAAGGCAAAAAGAGGGACCGTCCAGTCTGAACAAAGTCCTAGACAGACTATGCCAAATTCATGGCACCCCTGACGAACCTGCAAACCACACACAGAGAGTGCTGGGTCTTCAAGCAGGCCGGCAAATTAAATGCCGAACACAAGGGAAGGGAAACACCAAGTGAGGACGAGGATGAACCTCGCCAGCCCAACACTATGGGACAGAAAAAATTCCCGCCAGAGGTTAAAACAGTAAACATGATCCACGCGACTCGTACATCCATGAAAGGGCACGAATGCGTGCATAGAGACGCACGATATAGAGCCCATCATACCCACACCTAACTACTGGATGTCTTATCCGATCACTTTCGATCACTTGGACGGCCGGACTAGTATTCGGCGCAGCGGATCAGAGGCCTTGGTGCTCGACCCAATATGCGACGGATACCGTCTCACCCGGGTCCTCATGGACGGTGGCAGTAGTCTCAATTTAATATACGAGGACACTGTCCGCAGGATTGGGATAAACCCATCCAGAATCAGCCAAAGCAACACCACCTTTGAAGGGGTGATACCAGGCGTCAAAGCCTACAGCAGGGGCTCCGTCATACTGAAGGTAATATTCGGCTCTCCAGGCAACTCCAGAAGCGAAGAACTACTCTTCATCATCGCACCCTTCCAAAGCGACTATCATGTAGTGCTCGGAAGAACGGCCTTTGCCCGCTTCAACGCATTGCCGCACTATGGCTACCTTACACTTAAGATGCCCGGTCCACGTGGCGTCATCACCGTTAGCGGAATAACAGAGTGCTCGTCACGCGTAGAGGGACACACGACGGCCCTCGCGGGCGGACTATGAGCGACCTCCAACATAAAAAAATGACCGATCATTAAGACCACGGACACGGTTAGACGAGTCCGGTAGCCCAGATCGAACTAGGGCACCGTATATGTAATCCTATAGCGGATACCAGGGGCTATAACTACCTAATAAAGTCCCACACTTGGCTCAACCTTATCGGCAGGCCAACTGCTTACACTTTTACTATCCATCGCATACTAACGTTGTAACCTCTTATGAGTTTTCTTTTTCCACATACAACGTTCGCGCGATAACCTTCCAGGATACGGCACAACGGAGACAAAGGCGCAGACGTGCAGCAGGGCCCCGTTCAACATGTTTCTTTTTAGATTAAGCCCATGTGTAAACCTTTTCTATTGCCTCTTGTTGTCTAACCATCCCATGGGTTCCATACCCACAGAGGATACTGCCGTTTTTGGCATTTCGCCACGACAGACTAATGCACGTACCTGGAAACACAGGGTTTATAATGAATGGGCATTCTTGAGCCCATCATCTATTATAAAGTCCGAATACCTTCGGGAGTGTTCGGCGTCACGAGTTAGGCCTTATATGCATCAGCTCCATATCATGTCTTTGGTCAAATGTTGGGTTTGTCGGGCTCCTGGGTTTGCCGCCTTACGTTCCGTTATTATCAGCTAGGGTGGCCAAAGGAGAACTACTGCGATTGTGCCCTCGTTATTCCGGATGAGCACCTCAGTAGAGAAAGCCGAAAACTGACTGTCATGATGTAGCGAGAGACTGTTCAACCACTGGATGACTCACCGGAATCTTTAGGATTCCTCCGCATTAACGAAGGGCCATTTCCCGGTCATGTACATACGCGCCCGTATTCGGATGCACGCGAAAGTACTAGGGGCTACGTAGTAGCCCCAATGTTAGACTCCAACGGCTAAGCGAAAGTGTTACAGCTATATAGTCCGGTTGCCTAGTTCGCGTGCGATCACCTCCTTCATGGACCAAGACGTTGGATCAAGTGTGATTATGCATATTTTTTCGCGAACACCCCCGCATTGTATGCGTGGGGGCTGAAGCCAACGACTGCTAACTTTCGGATTAAATATTTATATATACATATATATAAACGGCCGCACAGGGGACATAATCATATTCTCAGGCAAATAGTATAAATATAGCCTCATAATCAAAATAAACATTGTTTTTACAATGATTTCGTTCATCATTCGTACAAGACATTCTTCGAGCACTGCGCCTCTATTAGGCGGGCACCTTCTGTGACCTACGCCAAGTAGTGCTCGGCCGGATATTGGCCCCCACCGGATCCTGGTCCGCTATAATGGCGGCATCCATATCCGTCCAATAGGCTTTAGCGCGGGCAAGAGCCATCCGTGCACCCTGTATACACGCTGACCTCCTCATGGCATCGATCTGAGGCACGGCCCCAAGAAACTGTTGCACCAAACCAATGTAACTGTCCGGCTTAGGCCCCTTTGGCCAAAGATGGTCTATTATAGACCACATTGCAAGCCCGGACAGCCTGTGAAGCTCCGCTACAGTAGCCATCTTGTCACTTAACGGCAGCGGGCGAGTGGGAGCATGGAATTGTGACCAGAAAAGCTTCTCCACTTCCTTATCACCTTGATCTTTGAAGAAGTTGGCAGCGTCAGCCGTACTCTTCGCCAAATCTGCATATGCGTCCGCAGGACTCCAGCGTCCATCCAAGGGAGCGTACTTAGGATCGAAAATTTTCGTCCGCAGCAAATAGGAGCCCCCAGCCGCGATTTTACCTGCCTGTTGAAGATCCTCCCGCGCACCCCTGAGCTCGGTCCATATTTCCTTGGTGGCATTCAGTGCCTTGTTCAGTTCGGCTGAATTATCCCCATGTTCCTTTTTAAGGAGCTCATACCGGTCAGTGGCATTTTTTAACTCAATAGCCATTTTGGCTATCTTTTCCTCACTTCGGCGATGAGCAGCCTGTTCGGCCCTCAATTCCTCGGCCGCCTTTAGGGCAGCCGCATTGCTCACCCGAGCTTGTTCCTTGGCTTGAGCAAGTTCCGCCCTCAGGACCTCCACGGTAGCAGCACCATCTACAGTCCAAACATATTACATCAATATCATGCCACCTTCATATTTTCCTATACAAGGGAAGGCATGACACATACCTTGTGATTTGTCCAGCCGCTCATTCAACAGCGTGATATCAGCATCAATCGACCCAATTTGCCTCGTTAGTTCGGCAACTTCAACGGACTGGCCGGCATCTGGACCCACAGGCACCTGCACATATTTATAGCACAATCATTAGTTTATGATCCCCCGTTTGCCGCCTACGGCGGGCAACCAGAGTCTCAGGGGCTACTATCTATATGGAGCACACCTAGTGCGTGCTTCAAAGCCAAAGAAATAGTGTATTCTTCATTACATACCTCAAAGCCTCTGAGCAGGCTTGTGAATTCTTCATTTGTAGCGGATGAAATCTTCTTGAGCACCGCGCTCATTAATGAGCGGTGCTCCTCCGAGAGCGCAGCTCACTCCAGTAAGCCCGTCAGTACGTCCGACCGGACATTGAACTACGCCGGACCCTTCCCATTGCCCCCCGTGTGAGCCAAACGCTTTGGACTCAGGGCGGATGACGTATTGGCTTCCTGCTTCGACAGATCCGGACTCCTCCGTGACGGTACCTCGGTGTCGCCCGCTTCATGAGTCGGAGAGGCGGGTGGGGTCTCGCTCTCCATCATCTCCGGAGGAAGGTCCCCCAAAGACGAACCCTGTTGAGAAGAGCTGTTGGCCGGTCTGCAAAAAAGTTGAATCCTGGTTATTGATCTAGGAGAAACACAGTACCTTCGGATTGTAGATTGACTTACAGCTTGGTGGAGGGCTGGCCCGTTGGAGGGCATGATGCGGTGAGGGTGCCCGTTGGGACAAGGCCCCCTGGGGATGTCTTTTTCCCTGGTTTGGGCATCTCCGCCTCCAAGTCTTCGGAGGTAGCCCTCTTCTTCCCGTGCAGGGAGGAGGCCTTAGCCTCCCTTTCCCGACTATCCTCCTTAGGGGAGGTAACAATTCCGCCAGTTCGGATGCATAGCGTGTGGGGTTCGGTTTCTTCATTCTTCCCCTTGTCTTTCCCTGAGGGCATCCTACTGAGTACCCGGTCAAGCATCTTGGCCATGGTGGGACCAGGCGAACCTTCGGGAAGTGGCGCCGGACACCTGATTCTCTCCGCCTTGCTGAGCCATTCCTGGCCACGGATGATTTTTAGAATAAACAACTATGACAAACTCAAAACAAGGTGTCTGGTGTCAAGATTACTTACTGGGGTATCTAGGCGATTGCAGCTTAGGCCCGCGTCCTCGATGGTGTCCGGACACTCTACTTTCTGTCTGAAGAATAATTTGCACATCTCTTAGAGCTTCAAGCCAAAGAAGTTCTTGATAGTCCGCGGACCCTCCGGATTGAACTCCCACATTCAGAGAGGCCGGCGTTGGCACGGCAACTCCGTCGGATTAGAATCACTTGCATTATGCTGACAAGGTTAATGTCCCTCTCAAGAAGCTCCCGGATGCGATTCTGCAGTACTGGTACATCACCAATAGTCCCCCAATTCCGCCCTACGTCGGTCCAAGACGCTAGTTGTGATGGAGGGCCCGAGCGGAATCGGGAGCAGCCACCCACTTCGTGCCTCTGGGAGCCGTGACATAAAACCACCTCCGTTGCCATACATCGGATACTTCAGGGAAAGAACCCTCTGGCCATGAGGCATCAACGTTCCTGCTTATTACAGCGCCTCCGCACTCCGCATGACGCCCCTCGATCATCTTCGGCTTCACATTGAAGGTCTTAAGCCATAAGCCGAAGTGTGGGGTGACATGGAGAAATGCCTTGCACACGATAATGAACGACGAGATATGGAGGATGGCGTCTGGAGCCAGATCATGAAAATCAAACCGATAATAGAACATGAGCCCCTCACAAAGGGGTCGAGGGTGAGGCCCAAGCTGCGGACGAAGTGTGGGACAAAAACGACACACTCTTTAGGCTCCGGTGTGGGGATGACCTGCCCTGGAGGAGGAAGCCTGTGCTGAATATCGGCGGTCAGGTATCCGACCTCCCTAAGCCTCACAATGTCTTCCTTTTGAATCGAGGAGGCCACCCATCGGCCCTGAGGGACGGATCCGGACATATTGGAGGATCTGGGGTGTTGAGGCTTGGGTTTTGGGTGTTAGAACTTGAGGTGCGAAAAGGCGCGAGGAAGGTGGAAAAGAGGCATAGGCCTCGACCCCTTTATAAAGAGGGTGAATATCAAGAGTCCTCGGTGTGATCGTTTGAGGCTTATCTAAAAACACACAGAGTTATACCAACGGCTGTCGTGGGGTCACACATGCCCATATTAATGGAAAAACCCGTAATAAGAGGAACACGATCTCTGCCTCGACGGGACGTGCCAATAAAACCGCCTCGTAACACGAGTCGTTGTGGGGTAAGAAATGCCAGTTCGCATTGGACCAGGCCACGATGCACGGGCATGATGCACGAAGATTACCAGCAGATCAGATTTATGCCATGTGAAGATCGTCTTGCAGATCCGGACACGGTCTACGTGTTCGATAATTACTTTGGAGTATTCGGAAAAGGAACCCGCCTTGCAATGCCGAAGACAATACTGCGCGCCGGACTCATCGTCATTAAAGCCTAGTTCAGGGGCTACTGAGGGAGTCCTGGATTAGGGGGTATCCGGACAGCCGGACTGTGTACAACGTCCGGACTATTGAAGCCTGAAGATACAAGACTCAAGACTTAGGCCAGTGTCCGGATGGGACTCTCCTTTGCGTTGAAGGCAAGCTTGGCGATCCGGATATTGTGTTTCCTTTCTTGTAACCGACTCCATGTAAACCCTAGCCATCTCCAGTGTCTATATAAACCGGAGAGGTTGGTCCTTAGAAGGCCGATCACAATTACAATCATACCATCATAGGCTAGCTCTTTGGGTTTAGCCTCTACGATCTCGTGGTAGATCTACTCTTGTACTACTCATATCTTCAATTTTAATCAAGCAGGAAGTAGGGTTTTACCTCCATCGAGAGGGCCCGAACCTGGGTAAACATCTGTGTCCCTTGCTTCCTGTTACGATCAGCCTTGACGCACAGATCGGGACCCACTACCCGAGATCCGCCGGTTTTGACACCGACACCCTCCGCCGAGTCACGCAAGCCGGAACACCCCGAGGAGCTGCCATCGCCGTCGTCTTCGCCTCCGGCCGCCGTAGATCGCCATTGCTGCTCTGTTGTCTCTAGCGCGTCCCCGGCCACACCGAGCAACCCTACGAGCCTGCTGTGAGCCTCAACATCTTCTCTTCTTTCTCCCATGGCCTTCTGCGCCCTCTAGCCCCTGGTTGCACGAGCCGAAGCTCACCTCCTCTCGAGCTGGTCACTGGTGACATTCCGGCGACCCCCTGGCAACCCCACCATGCCCAACGGCCTTGTGAGCTCGCGTAGAGGCCGTAGGAGGCAAGATCCATGTGTTTTGCAGCCCGTAGCCTCGACCTCCTCCTCGGCCGAACTCCTCCTCCTCGGCCGAACTCCGGCTACCCCACAGCCTCCCACGTGTCCCACTGGATGCACGTGAGGATGGGCATCGCGTAGGTGGTCTCCGCCGCGTGTTTGGACGCCGGAGACGCAACCCCGTAGCCCACCGCCGCGTCTGGCCTCGCCAGCATCGAGTCACCAGTGGGGTTAGCCCCGGTTGACTAGGTTTGACCCCATCTGACCAGGGTTTGACCACCCTGGGTCACTAACGCGTGGGGCCAGCCCTGTTAACTAAACCAGTTTAGGTGTAATTTAAATTACAATTAGCCACAGTCACTGACACATGGGACCCACATGTCAGGTTTGACCCAGTCAGCGCTGTTGACTTGCTGACGCAAGCATGACGCAGTGCTGACGCAGTTATCCTTTTCTGGTTTTAAAATAAATCAGGAAAATCCAGAAATTGTTATAAACTTCAAAAATTCATAGAAATTCAACCGTAGATCAGATTGAAATAATTTATCTATGAAAAATTATGAGAAAAATTCAATCTATCCATCTGTACTAGTTTCATGCATGACAAACCAACTTATACCTACTGTATAAGTGAAAACATACAAATGGCATTTATAAGAGCTTATTTTGAAGTTGCATTTGCACCTTTGGCTCAAATGGACTTCAACCAATTGAATGCTAGCTGCATTAGCTCAAACAACATCACATCTACTTGCCATGATCATGCATGCATCATATTGTTGAATATGCTTGTTTATTGATTGTCGACACCGTTCCTTCTCGATAGGTCCTGCTCCGAAGAGTGCTCCAGAGTACATGTCTGTGAAGAAGTTCCCCCCTGTTGATCTACCAAGCAAGAAAACCCCCTTGTTCATTCTGATAGAATCCTACTCTCTCGCTCCTGCTCTCTGTTATTGCATTAGGACAACAATGATTCAACTGCTACTTTATGTTGCAGTAGTTGAACCCCTTCCTCTGCATGACCTGTCATTGCCATAGTAAATAGTTGAAACCCACTAGCATGTGTAGGAGTTTATTGAAGCCATGTTGTGTTCCTACCATGCCATGCCTGCTATTGCTTAGAGTGTGTCAGGTCTGATTCATTGGGAATGAATTGGACTGCAGTGCTCTATGTTCTGATGCTGAGAGTGAAGTGTGTGAACGTGATTTGGTAAAGGTAGCGGTGAGAGGCCATGTAGGAGTACATGGTGGGTTGTCTCACTGAAATCGTCCTTAAGCACTGAGTTCTATGTATGTTGTCCAATGACTCGATACTACCACACATTGGGTTCCGGTAACTCGACCCCTCTCGACTTATTAACCGATTTGATCTCTGCCCAGGAGTCGCAACAAGTTTCTGGTGTTTGTAGGCAGTGTTATTTTTCTACCAAGTGGCACCCGGCAGGGTGGGCTTGGGATAGACTAGGCACATGTCGCCTGGTATACCGAGTGGCACCCGGATGGTGTGCTCGGGAACCTCGGCCGGACTCCCTTGTGGATAGAACCCGAATAGGCGATAAACCTAGACTAGAGACTTGTGTGGTTAGTCAGGTCGTGGCCGACACCCTCGCCAGGCTTCCACTTGAAGGTTGTCGAGATACACGACGTGTACATGGCGGTAAGTGGCCAGAGCATGTGTGAAGAAGTACACCCTGCAGGGTTAACTGATCTATTCGAATAGCCGGGTACGCGGTTATGGGCTTCTTGGATGCTTATGTGGTACATAGACAACTTGAACCCATAGTCGTTTTATTGGTGGTCATTAGTGGACTCGTGTGCGCTGTCTCACCTCAAAGAAGTTTCTCGTAGTCGTAGAATAGGATAGCCACCGAGCCAAAGCTGGCTTGCCACAACTAAACCCCACATTACCTTCTTGATACAAATGCATGTATGTTAGGATCTGATGTAAGTCTTGCTGAGTACCTTTGTACTCACGTTGCTTTATTTATGTTTTTGCAGCGGAGACTTCGGTCTTACTAGTTTATAAGAACTTCGACAAGTAGCTTCTACCTCAGCTACGATCTTGATCGGATGTTGTAGATAGTCAGGATCTTCAGCCTTTTTCATTTGTAGATGTCTGTACTCAGACATTTAATGCTTCCGTTTGTTGCTTGTATGCTCTGAATGTTGGGTCATGTGACCCCTGTTTGTAATAAATGCTATGATGGCTCTTCTAGGCCTTTATCTATATGAGTTGTTGAGTTATGTTGTGATGCCATGTTGTACAACACATACTTGCATGTTATGCGTACGTGTGATGTGCATAGCGATGTGTGGGATCCGACAACCTAGTTGTTTATTCTTGGTAGCCTCTCTTATGTGAAAATGTCTCCTGGTGCTTCGACTGAGCCATGGTAGCTTGCTACTGCTCTGGAACACTTAGGCTGGCCGGCATGTGTCCTTCTTCATTCCTGTGTCTGTCCCTTCGGGGAAATGTCACATGTTGTTCCTTTAAGTCCTTGTAGCTCCCTACGACTTGGGTTCATATGTTGTTGATCGACATGTTCGTTGTTGGGTCATGTATGCTTGTTCCTGTAAGTTTGAGCCCCCTTGGGTTTATGACTAGTCATGTCAGACCGGGTTCTCTGTCATATGGGTGCTAGCGACATGTTCATATACGTGAGCCAAAAGGCGCAAACGGTCCCGGGCCAGGTAAGGCGGCACCCGTGGGAATACCGTGCGTGAGGCCGCAAAGTGATATGATGTGTTACATGCTAGATCGGTGTGACTTAGGATCGGGGTCCTGACAGCCTGGTTTTCGTCGCGGCGGCGGCGGCGGCGGAAGCGACGGCCCATCATTCGACCATGAAGAATATCAGCCCCAACCTCTCAGCTCGCAGCAGAGGGAGGAGCTGCATCGCCGTAATGTGGAGGATCTCCAGACAGCCATCATAGGGGAAACCGCCGAGGCCTGGGCCTTGGAGGTAGTGCACCTGGCCACGCTGGCTAAGCGCACTCGTCTGGAGAATATCCAACATTCTCTCAACGAGCGTGCTCGTCGACTGATCCTCGAGTCCAGTCGATGTTCACGGCAATTGTTTCCACCGAAAACTCAGGTATTCCGCACACCTATTTAGAATCTTGCAGCTTCTACGCATATCGCAAAGTCCATTCAGCCGTCCCATTTAGAGGCAGGAAGAGGCTTGGAGCAACTCCAGGCGCTGCTCCGAGAAGCAGGAGACCAGAACTCTGTCGTGTCCCAGTCACGGAATAGATTCCACAGCAGATCAGTAAGAGCAGACACCGTTCAGTCGGGACATAGTCCTAGGTCACCTTTGCAGCGTGGAGACCGTGATCACCGCCAGGATTGGCACTTGGGAAGAGCTCATGCAGAGTATGATCGTGAGTAGGCCCGTGACAACCACCGTCGAGCGCCTTCGCCCCTTCCGAGGGATGGGTCATACGTGCCCCGGCGATATGATGACAGGTGTCCATATGGAAGTGACCGCAGAGTTCCAGTCGACCCCAGAGAGCCCGGCTTCAATGCAAGGTCCGCCCTTGTTCAGGGTTTGGTCGACCGAAACCGAGCATACAGAGAAGGGTTGGACAGAGATAGGCCCAGTGGAAGCAGGGTCCACATTTCCGGCCCACAGTGTTTCGGAAGAGCCATCAGAGCCGCTGAGATCCCTCATAACTTCAGATTGGCCACTGGCGTCAATAAGTTCACAGGAGAATTGAAGCCCGACACATGGCTTGAAGACTACCGAGTGGCTGTGCACATTGGTGGCGACAGCGATGAGGTGGCCATGAAGCACCTCCCTCTGATGCTTGAAGGTTCTGCCAGGGCTTGGCCGAATCAGTTGGCCCCTGGAAGCATTTTGAGTTGGGATGAGTTAGCCCGAGTGTTCACCAGGACATTTGAGAGCACCTGCAAGAGACTTGCTGGTCAACCGGAGTTGCAGCATTGCATGTAGAAACCGAATGAAACCTTGAGAGATTATATCCAGAGATGGATCACTTTGCACCATACAGTGGAGAATGTGTCAGATCACCAAGTAGTCTGCGCCTTCAAGGAAGGCGTTCTCTAGACAGAGCTCAATCTGAGTTCGGTCGGACTGGACATATGTCCTTGACTTGGATGATGGAGATTCCACCAAGTACGCTAACGGTGAAGAGGAGGACCGACTCAGGAGTGGCAAGAACAAAATAGTCGCCCAGGACACCGAAGGAGGAAATTCCAGTCGGAAGCAGAAGCGAAAGGCTGAGGTAGTAGGCCTTGCCGAGGCAGCAGTGTTGAATCAAGGAAAGTTCAAAGGGAAGCCCAAAGGGCCTTGGATCCCTAAGAAAGTGAAAGACCAGGAATGAAACGATGTGATGGATTTGCCGTATCATATTCACACCAAGAAGGACGAGAAGGGGAACCTGATTCTCTCCAAGCATACAACTCGACAATGTCGACTCCTAATCCAGAACTTCCGAGAAAGTAAACCCAGTGATAAGGACAAAGAGTCCGAGAAGGAAGAAGAAGATAAGGATGAAGATGGTGGTTACCCCAATGTCAATGCCACCTTGGTGATTTTTGCCGATCTCGAGAGCAAAAGTCGACTAAAGGTCATTAACAGAGAAGTGAACATGGTTGCTCCGGCAACTCCGAAATATTTGAAGTGGTCCAAAACCCCCATTACATTCGACCAGTCTGACCACTCATCTCGCGTAGCTACCCCTGGGCGGCAAGCGCTGGTGGTCGACCCAGTCGTGGGAGGCACCCGACGGACCAAGGTTCTGATGGATGGTGGTAGTGGTCTAAATATTCTGTATGCTGAGGCCCTCAAAGGAATGTGCATTCCGATGTCCAAACTCAGCGAGATCAACATGCAATTCCATGGAGTCATCCCAGGAAAGAAAGCTGACTCACTCGGCCAGATCACTCTTGACGTGGTTTTCAGCGATGAGAATAATTTCCGCAAGGAAAAGATGACGTTTGAGGGTGTGGATTTCAAGAGTGCTTATCATGCCATTCTGGGCAGACCTGCTTATGCTAGCTTTATGGCTCGACCGTGTTATGTATATCTCAAGATGAAGATGCCTGGCCCCAGAGGCATGATAACGGTTTCTGGTAACCGTCAAAGAGCAGAAGACTGTCTTCAAGATGGTGCAAAGATAGCATATGAGCAAATGGCAGCAGTAGAGTTTCAAGAGTACCAGAAAACTGTAGATCCGAGTGACTTGCTGCGTGCTAAGAGGCCTGCCTTAGAGTCCGCATTTCAGTCTGCTGGCAAGACCAAGTCTGTACATGTTCACCCGACCGACCCCAATGCTGCACCGACCCATATCTCAATGATACTCGACAGCAAATAGGAAGAAACGATCATCCAGTTCCTCCGTGAGAACTGGGACATCTTTGCATGGTAGCCATATGACATGCCAGGTGTACCCAGGGAACTGGCTGAGCACCGTTTGCGAGTTGATCCAAAGGTAAAACCCGTTAAGGAGCATCTCCGTCGGTCCGCCACGGAGAAGAGAAAGGCCATTGGCGAGGAGGTGGCACGACTCCTGGCTGCTAAGTTCATCCGCGAGATATACCACTCCGAGTGGCTCGCCAATGTTGTGATGGTTCACAAGAAAGATAAATCACTCCAACTGTGTATTGACTTCAAGCACATCAATCAGTACGGCCTGAAAGATCATTTTCCTCTGCCCTGCATCGACGATATAGTCGACTCAACTGCGGGATGTGAGCGGTTGTCCTTCCTGGACGCTTATTCCGGGTACCATCGGATCCGACTGTATGGACCTGATGAGATAAAGATGGCTTTCATCACCCCGTTCAGGTGTTTTTGCTATGTTACTATGCCCTTTGGCCTAAAGAATGCCGGTGCCACATTCATGCGCATGATTCAAAAGTGCCTGCTCACTCAAATCAGTCAGAATGTGGAAGCATACATGGACGCCATAGTGGTTAAGTCACGCAGAGGTTCCGACCTTCTGACTGACCTTGCTGAAACCTTTGCCAACTTAAGAAGGTACGATATCAAGCCCAGTCCATCAAAATGCACATTCGGAGTCCCATGTGGAAATTTACTCGGTTTTCTTTCTGAACGAGGGATCGACGCAAATCTAGAGAGGATTGGCACAATCCTCCCACTCAGAATGTTTTTATCTTAGGCGATTACGGGGTCTCAGCTAAGCCCCCGAGTGGGAGGATTTCTCTCCACTCGGGATGTTTTTAACTTAGGCATTACGGGGTCGGGGCTAAGCCCCCGAGTGGGAGGATTGCTCTCCACTCAGAATGTTTTTAACTTAGGCGATTACGGGGTCGCGGCTAAGCCCCCGAGTGGGAGGATTGCTCTCCACTCGGAATGTTTTGAACATAGGCGATTACGGGCTCGCGTCTAAGCCTTCGAGTGGGAGGATTGCTCTCCACTCGGGATGTCTTCAACTTAGGCGATTACGGGTTCGCGGCTAAGCCCCCGAGTGGGAGGATTGCTCTCCAGTCGGAATGTTTTTAACTTAGCGAAGCAGATTCGTAGCTAAGCTCCCGAGTGGAGGATTTCTCTCCACTGGGAATGTTTTTATCTTAGGCGATTATGCGGTCGCAGCAAAGCCCCCGAGTGGGAGGATTTCTCTCCACTCGAGATGTTTTTAACTTAGGCGAATCAGGTTCGCAGCTAAGCTACCCACTGGGGGATTTGGGCGCAAGTGATTACGGGGAACCGGTCATTAAGATACTGTAAAAATCTTGTCTATGGGAAACAAACTGAAGTACTTTTATTACAACTCGTCGGGTCAAGTGATGTTTAGGTATAGAAAGGAGGAAGCAGCTCTGCATTCCACGCGCGTGGCTCGTCCATGTTCTTGGCTACATTGTAGATGTGGTACGCTCCATTGTGAAGCACCTTGGTGATGATGAAGGGACCATCCCAAGACGGAGCGAGCTTGTGAGGTCGTTTCTGATCCACTCGAAGCACTAGGTATCCTTCCTGAAATGCTTGACCTCTGACATTGCGAGCGTGGAATCGACGCAGATCTTGCAGATAGATGGTCAACCGAACCAAAGCCATCTCACGCTCTTCCTCCAGGAGATCAACTGCGTCTTCACGTGCTTGCTCAGCTTCAGCTTCTGAGAATAGTTCCACTCAGGGAGCATTGTGCAGCAAGTCATTCGGAAGCACAGCCTAAGAGCCATACACTAGGAAGAAAGGGGTTCGATTAGTCGACTGGTTAGGCGTTGTTCTCAGCCCCCATAGGATGGACGGCAATTCAGTAACCCAAGCTCCAGAAACTTGCTTAAGGTCGCGCATCAGTCGAGGCTTTAACCCTTGAAAGATCAAACCATTCACCCTTTCTGCCTGTCCATTCGACTGCGGGTGTGCGACGGACGCATAGTTGACCCGAGTGCCTTGGGATGCACAGAACGCCTTGAACTCATCAGAATCAAAGTTGGAGCCATTATGTGTGATAATGCTGTGAGGAACTCCATATCTGAATATCAACTCATTGGTGAAACCGACGGCAGTGCCTGCTCCAAGGTTTTTGATGGGCTTGGCTTCGATCCACTTGGTGAACTTGTGGACTGCTACAAGCAAATGGGTGAAACCACTCGCGCCGATTTTGAAGGGTCCAACCATATCCAATCCCGAGACTGCAAACGACCTAGCAGCAAACCTAAGTCGCCTAAGTTAAAAACATCCCGAGTGGAGAGCAATCCTCCCACTCGGGGGGCTTAGCTGCGACCCCGTACTCACCTAAGTCACAAATATCCTCTGAGCTATGCCACAAATACAACGTACGCTCCATCCTGATCCACAAGGATGACGAGGTGTCGAGTGAACACTACGTCTGAGCTGCATCACAAGTACAATGTACCATCGCGATCCGCAAGGACGATGATGTGTCGATTGAAACCACGTATGAGCTGCATAACAAGTACAATGTACCACCCTGATCCACAAGGACGACGAGGTGTCGACTGAACACCGCGTCTGAGTTACGTCACAAGTACAATGTACCATCCCGATCCGTAAGGACGACAAGGTGTCGATTGAACACCACGTCTGAGCTGCGTCACAAGTATAATGTACCATCCCGATCCGCAAGGATGACGAGATGTCGACCGAACACATCGTCAGATCCATTTGATGAAGGGTGAAAAGATCAAGTTCACTCGGAATCAAAAGACATTCAGAAGCAATATAAGCAAAAGCCATGATATTCAAGGAAATTCAAGTTCAGATAAATCCTGCAAAATTTCAAACCCGCAACAGGCAGAAGTGCTCAGGCATCAAGCCTAAAAGAGTTTAACGGTTACATGATCACTCAGCATTCCGAGGAAAATAAAAGTGGGGTATAATGTTTTGTTCACTCGTTGGGAGAAGGACTTGCTGGGTCGCAGAAACAGCCAAGGTCGATGCTGTCCGTGATGCGAGTGGCAACGTCAAGGAAAGTGTCCATAAAGGACTGGAAACTGTGCTTTTTGGTGTTTGCAACTTTGAGGGCCGCCAGCTTGTCTTCTCTGACATCCTTCCATTCTTTCACTCGGTCAGGTATCTGATTCAGTCGAGTCATCAGAGACTCGAGATCCTGTGAGAGTTCCGCCTGAGGCCAGAGTTCAGCATCAATCCTCGTCATTGCCGCCTTCAGTCGATCAAGATAATCCACAACATTGTCCATGCATGACTCCAACCGCAGCACATTCATCGCAATGTCATCTTTCACAGGAGTGTTGATGGGTGCGAGACCCGTCTCGACCCGCCCAGTTTCTGCTTCAAAGTCTTGACAAAGTTTTGCATAGTCGGAAAAACAGTGAGTCGACAGTTTAACAAGACATGTCAGTCGACATCAACAAATCAGTCGAACAAGAGAAAATACCTTCAAGCTTCAAGACCAACTTCGTAGCAAGCTACCCCAGATAAGACTCTAATTCACCCTTCTTTGCCTTAAGGCTACCAACTTCATTGGTCAAGCTGTCCTTGTCTTTCTTTAGTTACTCGACCTCCCGGTTTGCTTCAAAGACGGCGGTCTTCAACTTGGAGTTCTCCTCTTCCAACTTGCTGACTGAAGCCAGCTTCTTGTCCGCAAGAGCTGTTTTCTCTCGCGCCTCCTTCTGAGCCACGGCAAGATCCTGATCCTTCTTCTCTAGAGCCTACTTCATTTTCTCTAAAGAAATAACATTCTTCAAACGAGCTTGAAGATGACGGTTTTCACTACGCACATCTGTTCGAGTGAAATCACTCGGTTCAAAGAGACTAAAAAAAGAGAGAGGGAGTGACAAGGTGGACAGTCAACGAGTGGTTACCTCCCATGATAGCTGCTTCATCCTGAGCATTCTTGAGGTTCTTCTTGGCCAGTTCCAGATCAAGGTTGAGACTAATCCGCTTCTTATCCAATTCAGAAAGTTGGGATCCAAGATCACAAGACTTCTGCAGTCATCAAATAAGATATGTCAGTCGATAGAAACAAAAGTCAATCACAGTGAAAGTTGTTCTAAGACTACCGCCGAATCAAACAATCAACAGTAGTCTTGGGGACTACACTGAGTGGGTGCACTTAGCGTGCCCCCACTGGTTCAGTTTTACACTCGTCATGGTCTGCCCAACATGAGTAAAAAAATCAGACCCAGCCAACCACCAGCAGTCGACCGCGGTCTCAGGGACTACACCCAATGGGTGCACTCTGTGTGCCCCCATTGGTTTAGAAAAACACTCAACTCAAGTGGAAGAAATATTCAGCTACAAGACAGAAACAACCCAGTGGGTGATTGGATGTTGTCGGATATCGGGTTCCGGCAAAACCCTTAAGGTTCGAACTCTGGGGTGCACGCGAAGATCTTCGTCCTACCGATCCACGTCCCAACGCCTTGCTGTGAATCTAAGCCAAACGATGAACAACACAGGGGACACAAGGTTTATACTGGTTCGGGCCACCGTTGTGGTGTAATACTCTACTCCAGTGTGTGGTGTGGTGGATTGCCTCATGGGCTGATGATGAATAGTACAAAGGAAGAACAGCCTCGCGAGAGGTGTTCTTGCGCTAGTGCGGTGAACTACTTGGGTGAGTTGGATCGCCTCTGGATCTGATGAGAACTCGATGCCCTCTACTGTGGTGGCTATCTCTATATATAGAGGCCCTGGTCCTCTTCCCAAATATTGAGTGGTAAGGGCGCCAACAACGGCCATTTTGAAGGGGAACAACTAGTACAAGTTATCCTGACTAAAGTTGGTCTTCGGCTGCCAAAGGCACTGGCGATGACGCCGTCTTGGGCTCCACGGTGACCTCTGTCCCGCCGCTCTACTGGTCTTAGTCTCGTTGCACCGAAATGGTAACCTTTGCCTGATGCCTCGATACTCCACGCCTGCGCTTGCCCCCTTTGCACCAAAGAGGAAACAAGGACACTGCGCAGGCCGGCGCCCGCCTGGCCTCGATCGTCATGGCTTGCGTCACGAGCACCTTGCGAGGTACCCCTGCCTTGATCTCTCCGCCTCCTCGCGAGCCGGCCTGGTGAGGCCGTTCCTGAGGAAGCCTTGCATCGTCCGCCCCGCGAGACTTGGCCCCTCGCGAGGGTCTTGAGCCTGAGTTGATGAAGATGGGCCGTACTGGGCCCCCACTGAGCCACGCCGCAGGCCGCAGGAAGGCAAGTCTGGGGACCCCCATTCCCAGAACGCCGACAGTAGCCCCCGGGCCCAAGGCGCGCACGGACTTGGCTTAGCAGCAAAGCGAAGGGCAAGTGTGGAGCGCCGCGGGCCCCAACAGCCTGCGGCCTTGGTCGCCGCATGGCGGTTGCTTGGACGTGGGCGTCTCTGCTTCCCCATGCTGCCTCGGCAACTACCCGTCTGACAAAAGGCTGGCTTGGGTTAGGCTTACCTTCATTGCTTTCATTCTCGTTGTTCCAGATCCCCTTTCTTGCTCTTGCCCTCCTGCTTCCGAAATCTCCAGATCCGCCTCACCCCTTCTCCTCCGGCGAGCAATGGCGCCCCGCAAGACCACGACCGGGGCTCCATCGGCTTGGTACTTGCCGGCACTGGATCCCCCTAACATGACGGAGAAGAATCTCGCCCTCATGCGCCTGATGACGGCGGCGCAAGGTAGCGCGATGGGGGAGACTGCGCTCCGACCCGGCTCCACCCAGCCGGAGGACAAGGGGAGCACCTTCTATCCTTTCTTCATGAGCGCCGTCATCGCTGGCCTGGTGCCTCCTTTCTCTGAGTTCTTCTATGCTGTCCCCCGCCATTATAAGCTGTACGCTCTGCATCTCCATCCCAACTCTATTCTCCTTCTATCGATTTTCGCCTACTACTGCAAGGCGCACATTGGGGTGATGCCCTCCGTGGCCTTGCTGCGCCACTTCTTCTTCCTCCGAGTCACTGGCGCCAATATCTTGGCCTGCGCAAGCTTTGTTGCGTACTCCAAAGCCAACGCAATCTCAAAGGCTGGGAAGAGGGCAGACAACTTCCGGAGCAAGTGGGTCATGATGGATGCTGGATGCATCAACTCTCGGCTCGCGCTGCCCACGGGGCTGCCCCAGACCGTCGAGGCGTGGTCCCATGCGAAGCTTGATGGCCGGCAGGCAAAGCTAGTGCTGGAGAAGATGAATGCTGACCTGCGGCCGAGCAACATGAAGGCGGCAAAGCTGGCCCGGGCCACGCTCCTGAGGGAGTTCTTGGTGCATCGGGTGGCTCCACTTCAGGCTCACGCGCGCCTGTTGTGGAGACTCAAGGATGCCGACGCCGTCCTCCGCCTGAACTCGGAGGCCCTGGCTGATGAAGATCTGACCGCAGCTCTCCGATTCCTAGTCGGAGATGACGTGGCAAGCCCGGAGGGCGCTCCTGTCCCCTTGTTCCTTCGCGACGACTGGGAGCGGGTGGTGGACGCCATGCCCACCTTTGACGGGGACGGTCTGGTGCCGGCGGTGCCTCCTGAGGGCCAGGCGGCAACGACGATGTTGGAGTTGTCCTCCGGTGATTCCGACGGGGGAGAGGAGGAAGACAAGGAAGAGGAGGAGCGTGACTCGGAGGCGACCACTGAGGAGATGGGGGAGAATTTCCCATGTCGTAGGTCCAGCATCCTCCGCTCCATGCCGGACGACGACGTGGTCGACCCCAGGCGAGGGGGAGAGGACCCGCCAGTGATCCCGAAGAAGAACAGGTCGGGACTGGTCTCCCGAGGGTCTAATTTGGCCCCGGTGCTGCCAGAAGCCAGCTTCAGCCCTTCTGGCGCACCTTCTTCTGCTACCGGACCTCTCGAGGTTGCGCCCCACAAGAGACTCTCCGGCTTTAAGCTCGGCAGGAGGCTATTGGAGCCTGCCGCGGCTGACTAGTAAGTACTCGAACTCTGCTTTGCTCCAATTTTTGCTGTCAGGGCTTGACGTCCTCCATTGTTTGGGTACGCCGCCGCCTACGGTGAAGAGGCTGAAGGGGGACTCAGTGGCCTGCTCGGGGCAAGCTCGTCTACTGTGGTAGTGCCTTCGCCGGCGGGAAGGGGAGGAGGTGGGGCTCCCATCTCCCCTGCCCAATCGTCCTCGCGAGGCCAGGAGGGACACTCCGGCGTGGGGCTAGCCCCCGTGGCGCTGCTGACTCTGGAGGCACCAGCGCTTGATGTTGTCGCCGAGGTCGCCAAGGCTCAGGAGGTCCCAGCCTCTCACGCCGTGATCACGCTGTCGTCCTCTCCTCCCCAGCGCTGACGCGGATCCTCAGCCACGTCTACCTTCGCAACCCCGATGCCAACCTTGACGATCTGCTGGAGCCTGTGGACGCCGAGCACTTCGCTGCTGTTGCTGAGGCCGTGAAGGGTCGAGCGGAGGCCTTACTGGCGAAGTGCCGCGCCTTTGCCACTGCGCCCAAGGCAAGTACTGCTGGTTCCGCGGCCTCGGGAGGTGGAGCTGACAAGCGCGGCTCCACCACGAGCGACGGCGCTGCCCAAGGGTGATCTCCTCGCGTCCTCTTTCTTGTTTCAACTCCTGCAACATGTACCATGCCTCGCGGAGGCATTTAAACTTGTGTTTGGTATCATGAGGACAATTTATGGTTTGTAATATTCACTTCTGAATTTGAGAGATTTTGCGGTTTCCTTCCTATTTGCTTTGTGTTCTACGTCGGCAGGGCCCGGCCCCGCGCATACCTCAGCCGCCGTTAGCCCCGACCGGATCACCAGGATGGGACCAAGGAGTGAGGGGCTACGTGGCAAGTTAGGCTCCTGAGTCGCGATGCTGAGGAGTCCCCCATGACACGCAAACAGCAAATAGGGAGGGGGTGTAGGAGTAGATTTGTCGTTCTACGTCGGCAGGGCCCGGCCCCGCGCATACCTCAACCGCTGTTAGCCTTTCGGAACTAAGGTGTGAGGGGCTACGTGACCAGTTAGGCTCCTGAGTCACGATGCTCAGGAGTCCCCCTTGACGCTCAAACGGTCTTCATACCTTGGCTCCGCTCAGGGAGGGGCGCGCGACGACCAGCACTACAAAAAAAAAGACACATCCGTGACATTTTGGGCCGAACGAAATTTTTTCTGTCATACATATGACACTTCTATGATGATAATTGTGACAAAACCCGGTATCATCATAGATGTGGTGGGCTCCTACTTCTATGACAAAAAATCATCACAGAAAATGGGCTTTTCGTCCTGGGCGGGCCAGAGACGCAGCTGCATGACATTGTTTGGGCCATCCATGATGGAAAAAACCATGGTAGAACCGAGGGGGAGGAAAATTTCGGGGAGTTCCCGGTTACGGTGGGAGGTCGGGGGCCGAGCGATGCGCGTTTCTCCGATACACGTACGCGCGTGTGTGCAAGGCATTGGCTCTAACTGAACTCGAGCGAGGCGTTGGGCTCTAACTGAACCCGAGCGATTGCACTGCAGGCTACGCGTTACTGAAGCCGAGCGATCGATCGATGGCTGTTAACTGAACCCGATCAAGCGATTCCTTCGCTACTGCTGCTAACTGAAGCCAATCGATGCTGCCTCTGGGATGAAAAGTGAGCGTTGCCGGGGGGGTTGGATGAACAGTGAGCGGTGGCGTTGCCTCTGGATGAACAGGATCCCATGGTGTGGTGGAGGGCTGGATGAACAGTAGATGGTGGAGGGGTGCCCGTGGAGGGGTGGTTGAACAGGACCCCGTGGAGTGGATGGCTGGATGAACAGTAGACGGTGGAGGGGTGCCCGTGGAGGGGTGGTTGAACAGTAGCCGGTGGAGTAGCGCACGGTGGAGGCTGGATGAACAGGAGCCCGTGGAGGCTGGAGGAGGTCGACAGTGGAGATGAACAGTATCCCGTGGAGTCCCGTTTTGCGGTACGCCACACACCTCCCGATGAACAGGACCCCCATTTCGACCATAGCGCTCCAACACAAGTCCGTTTCGTCCGTTTTGCGGTATGCCACACCCCTCCCGGTCAACATGACCCCCGTTTTGACCGTAGGAGGTCCGTTTCCTCCATTTTGTGGCACGCCACATCCCTCCCGGTCAACAGGACCCCCGTTTCGATCGGAGGAGGTCCGTTTCGTCCGTTTTGCGGTATGCCACACCCCTCCCGATCAACAGGACCCCGTTCGACCGTAGGAGGTCCGTTTCCTCCGTTCTGCGGTATGCTAGGCCTCATTTCCATCGCCTGTTCCGTCCAAGCCCTCCTGATGAACTTGACCACGCATTCCGTTCCGACCCAGCCGGTTGGCTCCCACGCGTTCCGTTGCCTCCCGATGAACACAACGCATTCCGTTGCCTCCCCATGAACATGACAACGACGCTGTTTCTCCGTTCCAACCCAGCCATGTACACAAGCCCTGGCTGTACGTATGCGCGAGTAGGCGTTCGAGACCCTGCCC
Source organism: Triticum dicoccoides (assembly GCF_002162155.2). NCBI lineage: Eukaryota > Viridiplantae > Streptophyta > Magnoliopsida > Poales > Poaceae > Triticum > Triticum dicoccoides. The sequence continues at coordinate 175,648,812 of NC_041389.1, read as the reverse complement.
GTATGTATGTACATGGCTGTATTTTCTTTCATTCACCCTTGCTGTTGTACGTACGTGTACATGCTACGTGCGCGCCTCTACTACGACACGTGCGCTCCTCTACAATGACAAGTATGTACATACACGTTCGTGACCAGAATAACAACGCTACGTACGCTTCGACCAGGTGGGTCCCGACTGCCAGGAACTTCCTTGCCTGCGAAGATGTAGCTGGTGGGTCCCAGCAGTTATGGGGGCGAATCGTTTTTTTGCCTGGACGCACTTCCTTGCGTGTGAAGATGTAGCTGGTGGGTCCCAGCAGTCAGGGGGAAATGTTTTTTCACGAAATATGGTGCCCTGTCTGGTGGGTCCCTGCTGTCAGGTGGAGGAATAATTATTTTGCACGTAATAAGGAGGCACTTCCTTGCGACCACCGTGGACACAGCTGTCAGCCTCTCCACGCACAGTACTCTTCCGATGGAAGTCGATCGTTGACCACATTGACCACGCCGTGCCGAGAGCACCACGGCGGTGGACGATGGCGAGGCCTAGGAAGGGGACGACGCGGAGCCGGGGAAGACGCAGCAGTGGATGCCCACGCGAAGAAGAGTACGAGGGTTCACTGGTCGGCTGCGGTGTGAGGCTGCCATTGTCGCAGAATAACAGGGGGTGTGGGTGAGTAGAGGGACGGCCTGGCCAGCGGTGGGAGTAGTAGGGGGCGCTGAGGCCTCCGCAGCATCACAGCCGGCCACGGGAGGCAGGAGCATGTGGCACGACCGGCGCTGCTTTGGGCGACTGGAGCACGAAGACCAGAGGTTGAAGAAGCACAACGGCTGTTGGATGGACATCGTATGGTCACTGGATCTAGAATCGTTGATATTGATTAAGTTAACAAAGCCCTCCGTCCCCGTAAAATTAGTAGGCCCACAAGTCAGCCTCCCAGCAAGGTGAGTCCCAACTAGCAGGGGGAGTATTCATTTTTTTGTGCATAATAAGGAGGCATTTCCGGTGGGTTCGAGCTGATAGCGGGGGGAACGTTTTTTTGTGAAATACAGAGACCCTTCCGGTGGGTCCCAGCTATCAGGTGGAGGAATCATTATTTTGCGCATAATAAGGAGGCATTTTCCTGTGTGGGCCCCTACTGTCAGACTCTTCTGATGGCTGTTGTTTGTTGACCATGTCGACCTCGCCGTGCCGAGAGCACAAATGCGGTGGACGAGGGCGAGGCCTAGGAAGAGAACCACCCAGAGCAGGCGAAGCCACCGCAGCGGATGCCCATGCTGAGGGAAGAACGAGCGCTAACTGGTCGGCTGCGGGGTGAGGCTGATGTCGCCAGAAAATAATAGGATGTGTGGGTGGTTAGAGGGATGGCCTGGCGGCAGCACAGCCAGCCACGCGAGGAGGGAGCAGGCAGTCCCGCCGGTGCTGGTTTGGGCGGCTGGAGCAGGAAGATCAGAGATTGAAGAAGCACGGTGGCCGTTGGATGGACATCCAACAGTCACTTCTGTGTGTTGACTAAGTTGACAAAGCCTTGCGTACGCGTCAAAAAAATTAGGATAGCGTCATCGTCAACCTAGTAGGCCCAAAAGTCAGCCTCCAAATCTGTGGAAAACAACATATAGCCCATTAGCCATTATTTTCAATAATTTACAGCCCATTTGCTAATTCTTAAGGATATTTGAAGCCCATATTCTTTTTATTAGCATTACAGACCATATATTCTGGGCACTGCTAAAAAATTCAACTAAATTTTGCATATTTCGGTGGGGCCCGAACTCTTTTAATCACAAAATTTCGAGTCACGTTAAAAATAATTTTCAAAAAATTATATAAAAACTAAATTCAAAAAACAATTCTCCGCAAAAAAATGAATGAAATTTAGAATCTTAACTAGCAAGATGCCTGTTCATTGCACGGAGCATGAAGATGCATTTGTATGAGTAGTTTATCTTGTGGGAGAAAATATGATATTTTAATGTAATTGCCAGTTGGCTTTAGTTTTTATAAGAGTAGAGAGTAGAGAAATCCTGAAAAATGATATTTTAATGCAATTGCCGGTTGGATTTGGTTTAAAAATTTGCAGCCCATTTCTTACAACTTATAGCCCGTTTTCTGGGGAAGCCCATTTCTTACTACTTACATCCCTCCTCGTCTTGAAAGATTTGCAGCCCAGCAGGGCTGAGAAAAGCAAGTAGGCCTCGGTTTTGGTATTCTCCAAAAAAAGAACTGGGCTAGCCAATTTCAGAAAGAAAAAAATATATCAACTGGGCTCATCATGTGCTTAACAAAAGCGTAAGCGTGGGCTATACAGGCCACAGCCCCCGCACAGCGCGCAGTTGAGCTCTGTCTCTGAAACTGAAAAACAACTGGGCAAGCTACTGGGTCCCTGGTGTTATCCGCTCATTGTGTAATTTTCTCGTTTATTGACTACATTGACAATGGATTGGAACCTAGTTGTCAAACAATTAGGAGGAATTATTTTTTTGGCTTGTAATAACGAGGCACATGCTTGCGAAATGCAATGACCCTGGTGGGTCCCTACCGTCAGCCTCTCCACGTATAGTTATCTCCTGATTCCTATTGGTTGTTGACCAGGTTGACAACGCCAGACGGTGGCGGGCACAACGAGCTAACCAAGGCGGAGAACGACGGCAAGGCCTCGGACGGGAACGAATAGCAGCCATGGAAGATGCGCCAGTGTAGTGGCAGGTGGAGGGGAGTACGAGGGCAACAACATGCAAGTCAAGCATAAATGGTACAAAAAGCCCAAGGATTAATTGTTCATCAAATTTTTAGAGAAAACCCAGATTGAACATGACTGTAACATCTAACCCAACCACTCTTTTTTGCAGTCACAAACAAATGGATCGGTCTGATCCATAAAATCAACATCCTGTGCAAAAATTTTTATTTCAGGATGTCTACAACTTATTGTAAATAGAAGCCGAGCACGTTTAGAAGCCCATTTTTCCACCTGAAATTCTTTTTTTGCTGTTCAACATGTTCGTCCGTGAGAAATCTCTTGCTGTAAAAATTAAGCCTCATGGACAATAGTAACCTCGCATTCAACAGGAAGAATGTGACAAAGCTTCTGTTTGCCTGGTTGGATGCATACCGTCCCATCGTTATTGTCCTCAAACAAATGTCATGAGAACTGAGAAAATCCTTGTGCTTATTACGCCAACGATTGGTTATATGTTTTTCTCCATGTGCTTGTGCCTAAGTAGACATGAAGATTGAAAACAGTTAAGGTCCGAAAAAAGAGTATGTCGTTGCCCTTGATTTCCTCCTTCAAGTCCGCCTCCCGCTTTCTGGCGCCGTCCAACGTCTCCGTCAGGGTGGCCAGCTTCAGCGCCAGATCGGCGTTGGAATCCTTGGCGGCGCTCAGCTCCTTGCCCTTCTCAGCGAGTTGACCCTGCAGATCACCGTGGGCTAAGGCGTCCTTCTCGCGCTCGAGCTTGAGCGCGGCAAGCTCCTCGCCGTTTGCTTTCAAGTCAGCCTCTAGCTGCGCCACCTTTGCCTCCAAACCCTCCTTGGCGGCCTCGGCAGCTGCGGCTGCATCCTTTGCTTCCTTGAGCGCCCCGCCAAGTGCCTGCTCACGCGCGGCAAGATCCTCCTCCTGGCTATCGAGGTTCACTTTCCTCTGAGTCAGCTCCCCTTCCCACGTAGAAAACTCCTCGGCAACAAGCCGCTGCTGCTCTTTGACTTCGGCCTTCTCAAGGACAAATGCCTTCCGGGCCTCGACGAGCTGCGCGCGCTCCTCTGCGATGGCCCGGATAGCCTCCTGGTTGCGCTTCCGGAGCTCCTCCGCACGCTTATCAATGTCCGCTCCCGCCTGCGCGACAAGCGCTTCCCGGGACTCCACTTTGGCTTGGCGGGCGCGGTATAGCGACACCAGCTTCCGGAGTAGCCGCTCCTCCTCAGACTCGCTGCTGCTGCTGCTTGGCGCGTCAACCAGTGATAGCCTAGCGGAGGCGAGCACCTTCCCGTCGAAAGCTTCTCTTTCGACTGGCGCCCTGGAGCTCGACACCCAGGGGAGCTTGATGAAGACACCCTCACCGGCCTTCAGATAGGTGCCGGGCTGGGGCTCCTCGGAGCCTGGCGCTGCGGCGGCGGCGGAGGGATCGGCGGTCGGTGCAGCGCCCGGCGCTCCTGCGGCCTCGGGGCCGTCAGTGCGATCGCCGGACCCTTCGCCAGCTCCCGCGCCAGCAGCCTTGGCGGCCTCCTCGTCGGCGGGGTCATCAGCACTGACTTCTTCTTCAGCAGGATCGTTAGCATCGCCGCGCACATTCTCCTCCCCGCCCGCCTCGGTCTCAATTGGCTCTATGGAAGGTGGATCTGGCGAGCGGAGAAGGAGAAGAAGTCAAAATCCAAAAAGAAAGATCAGAAAAATATAAGGGAGATTTCAAGCAAGGGATTACCTACACTGGGATCCATGACCATGGGCTCCACCACCGGAGGCTCGCTGGTGCTGCCCCTTGCCGGAGACTCCTCTCTTGCCGGGGATTGTTCCCTTGCCGGGGAGCGCTCCCTTGCCGGAGAATCCTCCCTTGGCGGTGTAGAGGAAGCGGAAGGCACGTCGGAGACGGTTCCCGAGCCCTCCTGGTGAAGCTGTTCTGCTCCTACACAAGCAAATCGACGATCAGATTTCAGCAAAGAAAAGAGCACCCGTGTGCGCCCAAAAAGCAGAAAGTGAATCATGTACTTACGCTGGGGGCTGCGCTGGGGGCTGCTTCGTGGAGCGGTGTCAAGATCCGGCAAGGTGGTCTCGGACGCTCCCCCTGTTGTTTCCACGGGCTCGTCCTCGATGATAACCACCGGAACTTTGGCCCTCTTTGCCGCTCTTTGAGCCAACGTCCTAAAAGGAACAAGTTCAAATTGAAGCAAGTTAGATACAAGGTAAAGCTACAAGATTGAAGAACTACAAGTGCGCAGTTAAATTCTTACTCTTCTTCCTCCTCGTCGGAGCTGAGCGCGGAGAGGTCGAAGTCCGGCCCACCTGCGGCGCGACGAGGCGGAGGGGTAGATCCCTTGTCCGCTTGGCGGGCGCGGTGGCAGTGGCGCGGGAAGATCCAGCTCCAGTTGCCGCAGCGGCACGGGGCGCTCCCGCGGCAACATCACTTGTCGCGGTGGAGCGTGTCGGGCGGCGCGCCGGCTGCTGATTCCTTTGCCTCCCTGCTGCGTCCCCGCCCCTGCGAAGGCGCCTTCTTGGTTGAACTGGGGGCTGCGCTGTGAGATCCGCCCGCGGCAAGTGGCCTAGAGATGGCGGGCCGCTCGCATCCTCGGTGGGCTCAACCTCGGCGGGCTCGCTCGACTCGACCTCCAGCGTGGCAATCTCTTCTTCGCCGTCGATCCATTCTCGCTCGGCAAGGCTTGCCGCCGCCTCTGCCTCTGCCTCTTCCACGGTGAAGCCAAACTCACCCGCGGCAGCGGCTGCCGCCGCTTCTTCTGCCCTGGTGGCGATGCGTCGCATCTCCTCCTTGGTAGTGTCGCGGGTGAGGCTCCTCTTCTCGTCGGCGCGGACCTCCACCTCCACTAGCCCGTCGAAGAATTGCTGCACAACCTCGTCGGCTGGCTCTTGCCACGTCGGGACCAGACCGTGCGAGTCGCACTGCGGCATCATCGCGCGGATGCGGTCGAGGGAAGAATTATTGCACAGCGGGACGACCCCTGCCGGCAACCTGAACCACTTTGGATGCTGAGGATCATGCTTGAATAGCTCCTTGAGCATCGCATCCAGCTCCAGCACGGTGAAGTTGAAGTTGAGGCCCGGGCGCAGTCGCATGATATCTGCCGGGCCGCCAAACTCCCAAGCGGGTCTCTTCCTCTCTTGCAGGGGGGCGATGCGACGGCGGAGAAAATTTGCGCCTACGGCACCCACAGTCAACCCGGGAACCCTGAGACGCAAGATTCTGGTGGTGGCAATCTTCAGCCTAGCGTCCTCCGGGGTCAGGCTGCTCCAATCATTGCTGCGAACTACTGGAACTTGGCGCAAGGTGGAGAATGGCTGCAGGTCCTCCTCCATGATCCAACACCACTCAGCCCTCCACTCATCCCACTTGCTGCGTAGCTCCCCCTCCAGATACGCCTCCTTCTTGCCGGCCCTCGAGATCCAGGCGATCCCCCCGGAAAGCGGCTCTCCTCTCTCGACCTGAGGCATGAAGTAGTGGCGGAAAAGAGCGACATTTGGGTGGGCTCCGACAAAGTTTTCGCACAAATGTGCGAAAACGGACATGGTCAAGACGGCGTTGGGGGTGAAATCAAGGAGATGAAACCCGTAGGTGTTCATGATGTCGCAGAAAAATTCCGAGAAAGGTGGGCAGAGGCCGCAGTAGAAGAACAACGGGAAGAAAGGATACCCGTATGAAGCCCGAGTCGAAGCGGTGGCGGAGAGTACCTTCGTGCGCGGATGCGCACGCGTCTCCGTCGACCAGAAGAGATAGAACCACTGCCTCAGCCCCTCTGCGTCGAGCTCGGCAGGGAAAGTGGCCCGCTCCTTTCGCAGCGCCTCAAGCCGCAGCGCCTCGGCCGACTTTGCGACCTTCCCGGTCTTTGGAGCCATGGCGAAGGTGGTGGAGGGGGTCGGCGGCGTTGGTGGCGACGGCGGAGATTGGGGGTGGAGCGCTGCTTTCTCAGAAGAGAGGGGAACGACGGAGATTTTAGAGTAGCAAACAGAGAAGGTGAGCAACTGCCTCTGTTCCCTCTACTTATAAAGGGGGAGGGGGCGAACGTTACGCATTTTCCGAATAAAGAATCCCCCACGATCTCTCCCATGACGCCGCAATCAACGCGTGCCGTTCAGGGAGGGCGCGGTGGATGTGGAGTAGCAAACAGCACGACCAGGCCGCGTGTGCCCGTGCCCTGTTTTGGGCCTGGACCAATAGCGCTCGGCACCGTGTGTGGCCCAGGCCCGGGGGCTCCTGTCGGTGTACTAGAGTAGGGGTACCCTAGTATCCCGAACTTGTGCACGGGCAGTTGCAGCACCCCGCGGCAAGGCTCGCCAGGTCACCGCCAAGATCCTCTGTGGCTCTTCAGAAGACAAGACCCCGGCAAGAGGAGCTTGCCGGGAAGCTATTCAAGAACAAAGTATTCAACCCGAGAAGACAAGGCCCCGGCAAGAGGAGCTTGCCGGGAAGGCCAACCAAGGCATCTCAAGAACGCTTGCCGCGACGAACCACGCGTCCCGGCAAGGCACGATGAGCGACAAGCTCATGGGCCCGACAAGACGACAACTGCGGCAAGGCGCTTGCCGTAGCAAGCGGTCGCTCCGCGCCTAGGCTCCAGCACATCCACCAACATGTCGCCCTGGGACCTTCCCAGGCACGCGTGGCGGGAAACTGTGCAGCCAGCGGTGCGCGGTGGCAAGCGGCGCTGACAAGAAGGCCATCGTGGTGATCGGTGGCGCCCCTGACGGTCTCTTCTCGCACTGTTTAGACGACACAGACGGGCATTTAATGCCCTTGTCCCCTGCCGTCAGGGTTAGGTATGATACACTGTATCTACAGTAGAGGTAGTTGTACCTACCGCACTCTTTTTCCATTTTTACCCCTCTAGTCTGCGTTGCCACCTGTCGGTGACCCCTTGAGCGTATAAAAGGAGGCCCATGCGCAACGTAGAAGGGGGTCGGTTCATTCGAAACACCAAGAACACTCTCACACTCGATCTGGTAGCGCTCATCGCTCCTGAGCAAGAACTGAATACAATCAAACAAGCAGCAGTAGGAGTGTTATCTCTCCGGAGAGCTCCGAAGCTGGGTAAACTGCTCGTGTGCACTGCCTCGATCCGCTCTTCGTGCGACCTCCGCCCCCCTCCGAACCGAAAGGGGCTCGGTCGGCCGGTCCCCATAGGTGTTCGTGGATCAGTTTCCTCGACACGGTGCGGCCGTCCCGCCGCACGGAGGGATGCCACGACACCTGCTGCTCGTTCCCTGCCAGGCCGGTGGCGGCGTGGGCAGCAGGCGACGGAGAACAACGGGGAGGCCCACCGACAGGAGCCGTCTGGGCGACGTGGGCGGTGAGAGCAGCCTGACGCTCGGCGCGAGCTCGATGAGCGTCAGCCATGGATGCGGTGAACGATCGAACGCGGGACAGCAGAAGAAAGATTCTAGCGCACCCCTACCTGGCGCGCCAAATGTCGGATATCGGGTTCCGGCCAAACCCTTAATGTTCGAACTCTGGGGTGCATGCGAAGATCTTCCTCCTACCAATCCATGTCCCAACGCCTCACCATGAATCTAAGCTAAGCGATGAACAACACAGGGGACACAAGGTTTATACTGGTTAGGGCCACCATTGTGGTGTAATACCTACTACAGTGTGTGGTGTCGTGGATTGCCTCAGGGGCTGATGATGAACAGCACAAAGGAAGAACAGCCTCGCGAGAGGTGTTCTTGGGCTGGTGCGGTGAACTACTTGGGTGAGTTCGATCGCCTCTGGATCTGATGAGAACTCGATGCTCTCTACTGTGGTGTATCTCTCTATATAGAGGCCCTGGTCCTCTTCCCAAATATTGAGCGGGAAGGGCGCCAACAACGGCCATTTTGAAGGGGAACAACTAGTACAAGTTATCCCGACTAAAGTTGGTCTTCGGCTGCCAAAGGCACTGGCGATGACGCCATCTTGGGATCCATGGTGACTCCTCCTGCCGCTCTACTGGTCTTAGTCTCGTTGCACTGAAATGGTAACCTTTGCCTGATGCCTCGGTACTCCACGCCTGCGCTTGCCCCCTTTGCACCAAAGAGGAAACAAGGACACTGCACAGGTGTAACGCCCCGGAACCGATGCGCCAGGTGTCTTCCAGCTATTCGTCCTTGTTGCCATGTCATTTGCTTGCATGTTGCATTTTGCCATGTCATCATCTGCATTTCATCTGCATGTTTTTCAAAATTTGCATCCGTTCAGGTTCCGTCGGTTCTCTCCGTTGTCCGTTCCGAGTCCGGACACACTCGCACGCACCGGCGGCACCTCCGAAATATTATTTTATAAGTGGCATAAAAATGTTCTCGGGATGGGTTGAAACTTGTCGAGCGGTCTTATTATAGTGTAGACAGGCCGCCTGCCAAATTTCATCGCATTTGGAGTTCGTTTGACTGCCCAACCGTTAAACATATAGCGGTACCGCTGCTGGTACCTTTGTCGGACGTTTCGGTCTCCGAAACTGCCGCCGGGTTGCACTTCTCTTCTCTCCCCTCAGCCCAAGCCCTCTCTTCACAGCCACCTAGTTCCCCTCTGCCCGGAGCCGCATGATCACGATCGTACGGTTCGAATCGCTCCCAAAACCCCCAAAACCTAGACCCTACACTATTTAAAAACCCCCTAGTCCATTTTTGGATTAACCTAGAGCCTCCACCTAGCTCCTAGCCTTCCCCTACCTACAACCGTCGCCCCCTCCTTGAAATCCGTGCCTCCCCAGCCGTCGGCTGCTACTTGGCGCGTTGCCACGGGCCAGCGCCGCCGTCCCCGCCCCCGCAGCCATCAGCACGTCGCCTCCCCAAACCCCCCACCTCGCCGCGCCGCCCGGGGCCTAGATCTGGCCCGCCCCAGACCGAACCCGGGCCATGCCGGGCCCATTCTCCGCTGCCGTGAGCCCGCGTGCCACGAAGCTGCCCAGCTCCCTCCGCCGCCTCCCCTCCCGCAGCTCCCTGCCGCCGACGACTAGCTCGCCGGAGCAAGCTCCTCCGCCCCGCCGCCGCCTCTCAGGTCGCTGCCTCCCATCTCCTCTCCTTCTGCCTCTCTGCTCTCACCCCTCTCTCTCTCTGCTCGTGCAGCGCCGCCAGGGGATCGCCTTGCGCCGGCGAGCCCGGGCTCCATGGCCTCCGCGACTCCGCCGGTCCTCGCCCCGCCGCTGCTCCTCGCCGTCCCGTGCCGGATCCAGCAAGATCCGGCCGGAGGGCCGCTCCCGTGCCCTTCCCCGGCCTCCCCGACCTCTCCCTCGACTCCGGCCGCCGTCACCATCATCTCCGGCGAGATTCCGGCCACCGCACCGCCGTTGACTCCCCCCCTCGAGGTCCATTTCTTCCATCCTGTAATTCTTGCATTATGTACCCATGTTTGCCATGCCATAACTTCTCGCTTGTATATCCGTTTTGTCCGTATGATATATCAAAATGTTCATTGTGAGATGCTCTTCATTTTGTTCCATTGTGGAAAGCTTGTTTGAGTTCATCTTGATGCCTAAATTGTCGTTGCAAGAGTGCTATATGATGTTAACTGCTGCCTGTTAACATAACTTGCTGTTTTATCTTTTTCATTGCATTTTGTGTGTGCATCTTATGAGCTTTATGTCTACATGAGTTTTGATCTACACCATGCCATCTTTACAGTGCTGCAATCCATGTATTTTTGTGAGTCTTGTAGTGAGTGCATCGAGCTCGTGAAGTAGGGTACTTGCTGTTACAGTTTTGCTAGGCTGAATCTGCTATATCATGCTGCTATGTAAATCTGCTGCTACAAGTCATTATATGCATAATCTGGAGATGTTCACTAAGGATGTTTTGTTATACATGTCATTCTCTATCCATCCAGGCCCCTGGTTGCATTTATAGCCTCCTGTAGATTGTTGTAATCTTGCTCTCACATTGCTAAATAATGTTGCTGTCATCCTGTTAACATTAAGTTCAGTTTTGCCATGTCAATAACTACTGATCCATGAACCGTATGAACTTTCTCTTGCCATGTATAGCTTCATAAATATGTCATCTTACTGCTGGTCACCTTGCCATGCCATGTATTGCTTCGTGGTGAGTGGTACAAGCTCACCAACATGCCCACTTATCGTTGCTCCTGCCATGTTCTGTTATTCTGAATCTGTCATATCACTTGCCATGTTTGCATGGATGCTACCATCTTTTCTGTTGATCTTTGGAATAAGTTCAGTAAGGGAGTTTTGTTCTTTGTCTTTTGTATTAGCATGCCATTCCTTTGTTTGCCATGTTAAGTTCCTGTAACATGTTGTTTGATAGCTCTAAACATTGCAACCTGATGTTATTTCTGCTAAGTCTGTAAACTGTTATTATTTGCAATCTTGCCATGACATTTTGAGCATGTTTTAGTAATTTCTGGAGATAGCTCAGTGTTAATGTTTTGTCATGCTTTACCTTTAAATTACGTCCATGCCTTTTGTTTTCATTTTGAAGTGTTGTAGCATATTGTTTTGATGCTTGCAACATGCCTAGTTGCTGTTTTGGACAGATTGTTGCTATATCTTGTTTGGAGTGTATGTGTTGAACCGTTGTTCCGTTTTGAGTGTGCTCTGTATGAAACTTGCTTGATTTTGCATGAAGTTTCATATTATCATGTTGCATCCATGTTTTGACAGTGTTTTCTTGATGTTTGTATGCATTTTGCATCAATGCCATGTTTAACTTGTTTTGCCCATATCTTCTAGGCCGTAGCTTCGAACTAATTGAACTTTATATGAAACTTGACTAGAATTTTGTGTAGATCATCTTGGTGCATCTTAACTTGCTGTTTAACAACTTGAACATAATGTTTATTCAGATCTGGACTAATTTCGAAATTTGCATATGAGGACTTACCGGAATTGTTATATGTTGTTTCCGGCCTCATTTAAACTTGCTTGATGTGTTGTTCTTGTATGCATCATCTCTTGCCATGAGTAGCTTCATGTAGTCTTGTCTTGCATCATACTTGGTTGAGAAGCATGTCATGTATATGTGTGGTGTGTTTACCATGTTGTGTGCTTCTTCTCGATAGTTCCCGTTTCGTTGCGATCATGAGGATTCGTTCGTCTACACTTGGTTCGTCTTCGTGGCTTCATCTTCTTCATGCACTCGTTCTTCTTCCTAGCGAGATTTCAGGCAAGATGACCGTTACTCTGGATCTCACTATGATCATTGCTATGCTAGTTGCTTCGTTCTATCGCTTTGCAGTGCTACCTACCTCTTGTATATCAAGCCTCCCCAAATTGCCATGTCAGCCTCTAACCTTTTCACCCTTCCTAGCAAACTGTTGCTTGGCTATGTTACCGCTTTTGCTCAGCCCCTCTTATAGTGTTGTTAGTTGTACGTGAAGTTGAAGATTTCTCCATGATGGACAGGATTATGTTGGTATATCACAATATCTCTTATTTAATTAATGCATCTATATACTTGGTAAAGGGTGGAAGGCTTGGCCTTATGCATGGTGTTTTGTTCCACTCTTGCCGCCCTAGTTTCCGTCATACCGGTGTTATGTTCCTTGATTTTGCATTCCTTACGCGGTTGGGTGATTTATGGGACCCCCTTGACAGTTCGCTTTGAATAAAATTCCTCCAGCAAGGCCCAACCTTGGTTTTACCATTTGCCTCACCACCACCTATATTTTTCCCTTGGGAGTCGCGCTCCCGAGGGTCATCTTTATTTTAGCCCCCCCTGGGCCAGTGCTTCTCTAAGTGCTGGTCCGAACCGAGCTGCCTGCAAGGCCACCTCGGGGAAACTTGAGGGCTGGTTTTACTCGTAGCTAGTCTCATCCGATGTTGCCCTGAGAACGAGATATGTGCAACTCCTATAGGGATTGTCGGCACATCGGGCGGCTTTGCTGGTTTTGTTTTACCATTGTCGAAATGTCTTGTAAACTGGGATTTCGAGACTGATCGGGTCTTCCTGGGAGAAGGAATATCCTTCGTTGACCGTGAGAGCTTGTGATGGGCTAAGTTGGGACACCCCTGCAGGGTATAAACTTTCGAGAGCCGTGCCCGTGGTTATGTGGCAGATGGGAATTTGTTAACGTCCGGTTGTAGAGAACTTGACACCAGATTCGAATTAAAACGCATCAACCACGTGTGTAGCCGTGATGGTCTCTTTTCGGCGGAGTCCGGGAAGTGAACATGGTTTTGGGTTATGTTTGACGTAAGTAGGAGTTCAGGATCACCTCTTGATCGTTGCTAGCTTCTCGTCCATTCCGTTGTTTCTCTTCCCTCTCTCATTTGCGTATGTTAGCCACCATATATGCTTAGTCGCTGCTGCAACCTCACCACTTATCCTTTCCATGCCCTTTAAGCTTTGCTAGTCTTGATACCCATGGTAATGGGATTGCTGAGTCCTCGTGGCTCACAGATTACTACAACAACAGCTGCGGTACATGTTATGCGATGATCCTGACGCGAGAGCGATGCTTGCTTGTTTTGGAGTTCTTCTTCTGCTTCTTCGATCAAGGGATAGGTTCCAAGTCGGCAGCCTGGGCTAGAAGGGTGGATGTCGTTTGAGCTTCTGTTTGTGTTTCATGCGTAGTTGGATGGTGATCTTATGTATGTTGTATTGATGTATTCGTGTGGCATTGTATGCCTTTTGTATGTATCCCCATCTATTATGTAATGTTGATGTAATGATATCCACCTTGCAAAAGTGTATCAATATGCGGTTCTATCCTTAGTGGGACCTTCGAGTCTCTTTAGGATAGTATCGCATATTGGGCGTGACAGCAGGCCGGCGACCACCTGGCGCCCGCGTGGCCTTGATTGTCATGGCTTGTGTCATGAGCACCTTGCGAGGTACCCCTGCCTTGATCTCTCCGCCTCCTCGCGAGCCGGCCTGGCGAGGCAGTTCCTGAGGAAGCCTTTCATCATCCGCCCCGCGAGGCTTGGCCCCTTGCGAGGGTCTTGAGGTTGAGTTGATGAAGATGGGTCGTACTGAGCCACCACTTGAGCCACGCCGCAGGCCGCAGGCAGGCAAGTCTGGGGACCTCCGTTCCCAAAACACCGACAGATGTGGAACATAGACCCATGATAGATGCACATAATAGGTTCCAAAACGCTCATCCAAGAACACCATATGGACAGTGAAGCAACAGTCAGAAATCAACTGACCTTGACGTTGGCTTGCAGAGCAGTGCTAGCATTGTAAGCAACCTGACTAGACTCATGCACCACCTTATCTGCTCCATCACAAGATTCACCTGGAGAAGAGCCTCCCTGGCGGCACTTGGTGGGTCGTCCGGAGTCTGGTACGCAGCAAAGAGTGATGATGGCAGTGCAGCTGGAGCAGTCACACGGTCAGATGCATGGAGTTGTATTGGAGCGGCAGAGGGCTGAACAGTCGACCCCAAAGGACGATCAGTCGACAACGGATTGGCAAAAGTAACATTGGTCCGAGCCGGATCTCCGGATCACTGGACCACTGTCTCAAGCACCGATGACGACTGGAGCACCTGTCCCTCGGCCGCTTTCCTGCTCGTAACCCTGTCCCTCGTCCTTGTCTCTATCAGGGGCGCTTCTTCCTCATCATCCGGAAGCTCAATAACGTCCCGTGGAGCTGCAACAAAAAGCAATTGTAAGAGTTCAATCGACCAACAATCCAATCGGCAGAATAAATTCAAGTTGAATAGAGCATACTGGCTTTGGAGGTGGCCGCGTCATCGGTTTCCTCATCACCTAGGGCCTTGTTAACATCCATATTAGTTGCAGCTAAGGCTGGGCTGGAAAAGTTTATAATCCACTCGGTCAGAACAGAAGTATCAGTTGGTGGAAGAAAACACAGAAATAAAGAACACTCACCTAGAGGCAACAGGAACGTCCATCTTGATCTTGGGCAGGGTCTTCCGAGCCTTCGAGGGGACCACCTTGGGCTGCTTGGCAACCTTCTCCGTCGGCTCCGGAGTCGAAGTCCGAGTGCGCTTTTGTGTTTGAGTGCTCGGAGCCACGGTCGTGCCATGCCCGCCCGCTGGATCATGGAGTAGCTTGGATCGACGCTCTGTGTGAGGTGGTGGGTCGACTATCTCCTTGTCGTCCGACTCATCACTTTCCTCCTCATCGTCGTCTTTTGGAAATTGCCAGTCGCCGCTTTCTTCCGCGCTATCCTCTCCCTCCTAGTCTTGCTCCAAATCTTATTCACCATTGGACATCGAGTACATCTCAGTATAAACGTGCAAGACGAGAAGTCAAACAAATATCAGTTGGATTTAGAGACAGCCACAAAAGCATATTGAAGTACAGTCAGTAGCAGAGCTCGGACCTTATCTGGTTGGTTGTTGGCGCTGAATGGGTCGACTCTCTTGGCTCCCCTAGGGTTGTCCTTGTTTCCCGTAATGCCCTTCAACCACAGGGCCACCATCTCGGCCGAAGCCTCCTTTGGATGAACCCGAGCGGTGTCGTTGGCTCCAGAGTACATCCACATAGAGTGGTCATGAGCCTGGAGCGGCTGGATGCGTCGAATGAGAAACACCTCCAACAAGTCCATGCCGGTCACACCCTGATTGATCAACTGGACCACTCACTCAACCAACATGTTCGTCTCCACCCTCTCCGCAGCCGTCACTTTCAAAGAAGAAGGTTGCTGGGCGCGATCTAAAGAGAAAGCGGGAATACCGGTTGACTGACCGGGAGTCGCAATATCCTGGCAGTAGAACCAGGTCGACGGCCAGCCCCTGACCGACTCAGGAAGTGTCATGGAGGGTAAATCGCTCCTTTTCCTCTTCTAGATCCCCAGACCCCCGCACATTTGTATCACGTGCGTCCTCTTGTCAGTCGAATTCGCCTTCACCGAGTGAGAGCGGATTGTGAAGATGTGCTTAAAAAGACCCCAGTGCGGTCGACAACCCAGGAAATTTTCACACATGGACACAAACGCGGCAACGTACGTAATGGTGTTGGGAGAGAAGTGATGGAGCTGAGCTCCGAAGATGTTCAAGAAACCCCGGAAAAAAGAATGCGGAGGAAGGGAGACCCCTCGGTCGACATGGGTGGCGAGCAGAACGCACTCACCCGGCCGCGGCTGAGGCTCCGTTTCCCCCTTCGGCAGCCTCGCAGCTCCGTCAACGATCAAACCAGAGTCAGCCAGCTCCTGCAAATCCTCCTGCCGGAGCGAAGATCGGATCCAATCGCCCTGGATCCAACCCGGCGGAACCGCAGACCTCGACGACGATCCCCGATTCATCTTCTTGCATTTCGCCACCCCCGTCGCCTTCTTCGCGCGTTCCAGCGCCGCTGTCTTGCCCTTCACCGTGGAAGCGGGGCGGCGGCGTCAAGAGCAGAGGAGCAAGATGTGATGGAGGAGTAGAGGAGGAAGAGAGAGAATGGACGCGCATAGTGCAGACGCCTCGGCCCCGTCGCCTTTTAAGGACCCACTTACGAGTGGCTGACGCGTGGGCCCGGTTAATCCTGTCAAATCCCGCAACAGTCATGCTGTAACATCCCAAATTTTCAATTTGGAATGTTATACACTAGATCATCAATGCATATCATATTTTCGTTTGCTTTTAGTTTGATCCTAGAAATTCTACGCAACTCAAGGACCCTCGGAGAGAGTTGGGGATTTCGTTTTCCCAAAATAAAGAAATATTGAGGATTTAATAAAAAAATCAAATTAGTTTTATTTTGGAGTTTTTGCTATTTTATTTGAATTTAGGAAAAATTGCACGTTTTCAAAACTGCATTTTTAGGGCCAAGAAAATGTTCATTTTGTTCTAAATATTTTATTTAGACGGTGAAAATTTGTTTTGGCATTTTTAGATTTTTTTTATTTTTCTAGAATTTTTTTTTCTGCTCGGCGGAATTATTTTAAAAAAAAATCCCGCTCCCGACTGGTCCGAAGGCCCAGCCAAGCCAGGCCGGCCCGCGCCGCCGCCGCCTTCCCCGTGCTGCGCCGCTGCCGGACATGGAGTCCGAGCCAGACTCCTCTGCCCTCGCCGCCTTGCCCCCTCCCCCAAGCAGCCCCCCTCTCTTAAATACCCCGCCGCCACCACCCCAC
>NC_041389.1:175607149-175631348 GCF_002162155.2 Triticum dicoccoides | reverse complement strand
GCAGCAGCAGCCGCCGCCAGGAGCCGCCGCCGCCGCTGCAGCCCTGCCGCCCATGCCGTCCCGCCGTCCCGCCGGAGCCGAGCCGGAGGTAACCGCCGTCGCCGCCGTGGTCCGTTTTTTTTTAAAACCCGATCCGGTTTTTTTAGAAACCCTAGATTTGTTTTTTTATAAATCAGTTTTTTCCGTTTATTTATTTAGCGAGCGTTCGCCCGTTTGTTCGTTTTAACGGCCGAATTCTTTGTTTAGTCTCAGTTAACGAACGTTCATTCGTTAGTCTGTTCGTCAGTTTTTCTTTCTCTCGGATTTTCCGCGGTTATTTCTGATCGCGATTTCTGATCCGATTTTCGTTCTAGTATAACTTTTTGCTTATTTATCGGAATCAGGCGATTCAAGCGCCTAGAGTTTTGTCTCGAAACCCTCTTTCCATTTAACCAACTCAAACAAGTTTTTGCTTCTGTAAAATTTGACTTAGGTTCAGATTAGTAAAACGAAGCTTGTTTCTTTCGCCGTTTGACTTTCGTTGCTTCGTTTGATTTGATTCTTTTTGCAAACCGGAGTTCTTAAGTTGAACTTTCTGGTTAGTTCTCTTATTCGAGTTTTACCTGTGCATCAGATGAGTACTCATTGTATGCTTATTTGTTTGCGATAGAGTACCCGGAGTGCACCGCGTGCTACTATGAATCTCTAGGTTTCACGGATCATTAGCAATGCAAGTAACACTTTGATCATAGCTCTTTACTACCCAGTTTTATTGCATTAGATCAATCCTCACACAATTGCATGATTAGGATCTAATTAATATATGGGTCTTGGGAAGTAGATGAGGTAGTACCTATTACCTGTTTTATTATGAAACCCTTGGGAGTTACTCTACGTTTGCTTATTATGCCATGCTATGCTAGTAGACGTGGATTGGGTGAGTGTATCCATGACAGATGTGAGATTGTTAATTAATGGTTTATTTAAGGTGGCAACTTTAATACACATCTTGGTGGATTGAGGCACCTGGGTATTCCAGCGATTGCGTGTTTTTCTTTATGGACCGCCACCTAGGCTCAAAAGGATCATGAGATTATTCATGCTAGAAACTTCTGTGTGCAGCCACAAGCTACTACAGGCTCTATCATAGTTGATTAAGTCGTGCGAACTCTTACAGTGGTAGACTAGCAGATGTTGGGGAAATTAGGTGTAAAGGTCTACCCATCGTAAGGTGCTAGCGCTTCTGAAAGACTATGTCTCGGTCATCCGTTTCTGAAACACCATGTAGTGCGAGAAAACCAACGGAGGATATAGAGTCTTGTGGGTAAAAGTGCGCAAACCTTTGCAGAGTGTATAAACTAATCCTAGTTAGCTGTGTCCCCGGTTATGGACATCTTGAGTATCTAGTACTTGGATTATCATGTGAATCTCATCATGTTACTTAATTTAATTTGTTGGGTTGTTAATGATTACTTTTAATTGGGATTGAGAGGGTGTCTACACTTTCAAATATGGCCTATTAATACATTGGGCCGTTTCCAACTCTAGCCCGTTTACGACCATAATGCGGCATGTTATTGGCCCATGTTTGACCAATCGATCATACGGCCCGTATAAGGCCCATTGATGATACGGCCCGTAGAAGGCCCATTGTTTCTACGGCCCATAGAAGGCCTACTGTTTCTACGGCCCGTAGAAGGCCCACTGTTTCTACGGCCCGTAGGAGGCCCAGTGTGACTACAGTAAATATTAGCCCATGGTTATTGTGGCCTAGTTTTAAAAAATAGGTTATTGCAGCCACTAGCAAACCGCGGAAAAAGAACTGCACTGACTACAAGCAAACAAATAAACAAGACAATAAGGAAATAAATAAGCAAGTAACTTATGCTAGGCTATCACGGCTATTACACATATTACATCCACTGGGCATCAAAGTTCACCACTAGTGCAAATATAGGGAACAAAGCAGCATATAAACGCCGCAGACAAGTCTAGAACTGAAACCACTTCAAAAGAGTTCAAGAAACAATATCCTGGGTACCCATAATGCTGGCAAGATGCTTAGCAAGCTTATTAACTTTCTCTTGTTTGGTGCTTAAATCCTCCAGCGCTTGCTATTGCACAAGAAAGTACACATCTGAATTCTGCAGGGACTTCCTCAGTCCTTCGGCTTCTTGCCGCAGCACAGCTGACTGATGCCTTTCAGCTTGTAGCTGAGACTGAAGAAGCCAAAGTGATTCAGGCAGCGAGTTCGAAGAGCTTGTGCCAGCGGTACTGGCCAGTAACTCGAACACTACATCAACGCAGGACTGTGGGGTTTTCTCACTGTCTACAAGATCGTTTTTATCACCTTTCTTGGATATAAACAAGGTTGTCTCACTATCTTGAACCTTATCTGCATTACTTTCTCTACCATTGCATAGTGGGGTGCTCTTCTCCAATATTCTATTTGCATACTACAAGAGAAACAAACAGACACATCATAGGTTTAGCTTGTAGTATACGAAACTCATTTTGGTAAACCGGTTCAGTAGTAAGGTGGACAGGATAACAACATGAAACAAACATATATCTATGTACTTGTCACTGTATTGTCCATATCATTCTAGTTTATGTTCCCTAATCAAGATAGAGACACAGTTCAACTCATATATTTTTAAGACACAGCAGCATAGACGGAATATAAGTGTGAGAAACTACACATCATTGGCAGCACTTGTAATGTGCATCACATGAGAACATAACTGTTTATATAACTTAAACTGAAATCAACATAGATCAAGAAGTTAGAACAATAATCCAGTTAAAGAAATAGGTTTAAAACATACCTGTTGCGCCATTGGAGTTTCTTTGGATCCTTCAAATTCTAAAGTAGTTGGTATGAGTAAATACAGTGATGCAACAGCAAAGGAGTATGGACCATAGCTACGGAATCTGACCTGAGAACAGTTGCTCTTTTGCTTTAAACATGGAATTTGGGTTAGCTGTGGTGGTCTTCGTGCTTTAGGCACCACAGTAGCTTTACAAACTGCTCGTGTGGGGGTACTCTGTGGTGGACATGGTGCTTTGTCAACTAGAAGTGGGTTACTATCCGCTGGGGTTGTGGTTAGATGGGTTGTAGCTTGTTCTCTGCCCAACGGTGTAAGTTTGCAATCTGGAAGAGTCTCGATTATGTGTGGTGGGGCTAGTTTGTGGGCCAGTACAACCATGGTTCTATCTGCATCGACGGGTAGCACTGTCTTTTGTGAAGAACGGGTTTTTGCTCCCTTAGATACTGCCATCACCCCCTCCAATTCAAATGGCTGATAAACAAGAAAAGAAATTGAACGTACAGACATTGTATGATAGACAGATGTGGTAATTCACATATATGTTGTCTAACCAAACAGGACAGCATGACACAATTTCACATATATGATGCCTAACTAAACAGGATAGCATGACACAGTTTAAGATATATGATGGATAACTTAACAGGATATAATGTCATAATTCAACATATGATGAGTACCTAAATAGGATGACATGACAAAACTATATGCTGTCTTTCTAAAATAGGTTGGGATGAAATAATTCACATACATGTTGTCTAAATATACATGATGGCATGATATAATTGACATAATTGATTCATATACTAAGCAGCTGGCACTCGCATGTATGATCTCTAAACTAAGCAGATAGAATTCAATATTGTGCATATGATGTCTAAACTAAGCAATGCAAGACACCATATGCATCATATGAGAAATATAAACATTGCAACTTAGAGCATACACCTCAGGTGGGATATAGGACTGGTCATCTGTCTCTAAATCCTCCTCTGAGGAGCTCCCTGTAACCATCGAGATATATGCTTCAACAGGTACCATTGCCTGCTCTGAAGACCTTGTTTTCACTCCAGATTTTTCCTTAACCAGCTCAAATGGCTGATACACATGAAGAGTAGTTCAATATACACAGATTGTCGACAAATGGAATACGTAATGAAAACAAAGATGGCATGAGATAATTCACATATATGATGCCTGGCTCCATGGCGGTGCATAATTCACATATATGATAACTGGATGAAAAACATGGCATTGCATAATTCACATATCTGATATAGAAAGCAAACAGGAGGCATTCACAAAAAGCATGTCTAATCTAAGCAGATGGCATGGCAATGCAAGACACCATATGCTTGATATGAGCAATATAACCTAGCCAAGTTAGAGCATGCACCTCGGGGGGGGGGGGATACGACTGGTCATCTGTCTGAGTCCTCCTCTGAGGAGCTATCTGTAACCGGAAAGAAATCTACATCGATGATGACCCACAAGTATAGGGGATCTATCGTAGTCCTTTCGATAAGTAAGAGTGTCGAACCCAACGAGGAGCAGAAGGAAATGATAAGCGGTTTTCGGTAAGGTTTTCTCTGCAAGCACTGAAATAGTAGGTGATAGATAGTTTTGTGATAAGATAAATAGTAACAAGCAAAAGTAAATAAAGTAAATAAAGTGTAGGAAGGTGGCCCAATCCTTTATGTAGCAAAGGATAAGCCTGGACAAATTCTAATAATGAAGAAGGAGCTCCCGAGGACACATTGGGAATTATCGTCAAGCTAGTTTTCATCATGTTCATAAGATTCACGTTCGGTACTTTGATAATTTGATATGTGGGTGGACCGGCACTTGGATACTGCCCTAACATGGACAAGCATCCCACTTATGATTAACCCCTATTGCAAGCATTCACAACTTAAAAAAGGAGTATTAAGGTAAACCTAACCACATCATTAAACATATGGGTCCATATCAACCCCTAACGAAGCAACGCATAAACTAGGGTTTAAGCTTCTGTCACTCTAGCAACCCATCATCTACTTATTACTTCCCTATGCCTTCCTGTAGGCTGAAATAATGGTGAAGTGTCATGTAGTCGACGTTCACATAACACCACTAGAGGAGAGACAACATACATCTCATCAAAATATCGAATGAATACCAAATTCACATGACTACTAATAGCAAGACTTCACCCATGTCCTCAGGAACAAACGTAACTACTCACAAAGCATATTCATGTTCATAATCAGAGGGGTAATAATCTGCATAAAGGATCTGAACATATGATCTTCCACCAAGTAAACCAAATATCATCAACTACAAGGAGTAATCAACACTACTAGCAACCCACAAGTACCAATTTGTGGTTTTGATACAAGATTGAATACAAGAGATGAACTAGGGTTTTGAGATGAGATGGTGCTGGTGAAGATGTTGATGGAGATTGACCCCCTCCCGATGAGAGGATCGTTGGTGATGACGTTGGTGATGATTTCCCCCTCCCGGAGGGAAGTGTCCCCGGCAAAACAGCTCCGCCAGAGCCCTAGATTGATTCTGCCAAGGTTCCGCCTCGTGGCGGCGGAGTTTCGTCCCGTAAGCTTGCCCACGATTTTTTCCAGGGGAAAACCCTTCATATAGCAGAAGATGGACGTTGGAGGCCCACCCGGGAGCCCAGGAGATAGGGGCGCGCCCTGGGGGGGGGGGGCGCCCCCCTATCTCCTAGACAGGGTGTGGGCCCCTAGCCTAATTCTTTTGCCCAAAAATTCGTATTAAATCTGAAAAGTTGTTTCGTGGAGTCTCAGGTCTTTTGGAGTTGTGAAGAATAGGTTTCCAATGTTTGCTCCTTTTTCAGCCTGAATTCCAGCTGCCGGCATCCCCCCTCTTCATGGTAAACCTTGTAAAATAAGGGAGAATAGCCATAAGTATTTAGATATAATGTGTAATAACAGCCCATAATGCAATAAATATTTACATAAAAGCATGATGCAAAATGGACGTATCAATTGACAGGTAGCACTGACTGCTCAGAAGACCTTTTTTTCACTCCAGATTTTCCCATGACCGACTCAAATGGCTGATGCACAGGAAGAGTAGATGAATGTATAAACATTGTTGACAAATGGAATACATTATGCAAAAATATATGGCACGATACAATTCACATATACGATGACTGGCTAAACAGGATGGCATTGCATGATTCACGTGTATGATGCCTGGCTAAAGAAGATGGCATTGCATAATTCCCATATACTCCCTTCGTTCCTAAATATTTGTCTTTTTAGAGATTTCAAATGGACTACTACATACGGATGTATATAGACATATTTTAGAGTGTAGATTCACTCATTTTGTTCCGTATGTAGTCACTTGTTGAAATCTCTAAAAAGATAAATATTTAGGAATGGTGGGAGTATGGTATAGAAATGAAACAGGTGGCATTCACACAAAGCAAATCTAAACTGAGCTGATGACATATAAGATGTATAATGTAAGCAATGCAAGGCGCCATATGCATGATATGACCAACATCAGCATGCCAGGTTAGAGCAAACACCTCAGGTGGTAAACAGGCATGGTCGGCTCCTTCTGAATCTCCATCTGAATAGTTATCTTCCTCTGGAATACAATCTGGAAATGCAGGAGGGGGGGCACTTCGCCCACCATGGAGCAGCGTCTGAATGACATTAAATTCCCACGCAACGGTCTTCTCTTTTTCTCTACATGTTCAGTACGATTGTGTACAATATCTGAAATGCATAATAAAAAAATAGTTAGATTTTGTAAGGACTAAGGGGTGCATGCAAAAATCAAGACTGATGGTAGCAAACGAGTGGATGGATCCAAAACTAATGATAGCAGGTAGATTATAGCTTCAGTTTAAAAAGATAGACAATGGATCATCTAATGTTTGTTGCCCACCCAACATGAACCACATAGAAGACCGCAGATGAACCAGATAGTAGACAGATACTATTCGTTGCTTGCTCGATATGAGACCCATGGGCAATTCAAAACTCAAGATTGAACGATAAAGTAGCAGGTAATAATAACCGATGTATAACATAAGCAAACATAAAAGACTGCGTCCTCTCTTCTGGAACTGTGTAGTCCTTAGGTCCATCTGCTCAGTCGATGATGGTAATGCAGTTGGCATGGATGCCGGCAACAGGGAAGATGATCTGAGGCGGCGAAAGAAATTCTGCAGGAGGGATCTCTGTTGCAGTGAATGCTTCTGTCGATGGTGCACTTCAGGTGGGGTGGATGACGGCACGACAGGAGCAGGACATAACACATAGAGTTTTCTTTGACGCCTATCTGAAAATGAAGTAAATCTGTAAGGGCTCCTTAGAATTGGAGGATTCTATAAACGCAGGGACAGGAAAAACATAGGAATAGGATAGGAATGCACGTGCAAAACAGAGCATTTGGAAACATATGATTTCAGTCAACCTGGATGTTTGGATCACATGAATTGGAAGAACACATGAATGGAGAAACAAAGTGATGCGACGAGTGTACAACCTCTTTGGCATAGCCTTGTGGACCTCAGCATCATTGGGTTGGACGTGGAGGATGGTGATGATGCTGGTGTGACTGTCGGAGGCGGATAAGAAGATCCGAGGCTGCTGGAAACGATGCTGAGGGTACTGCTCCGCTGTGATGGACGGTTCCGTCATTGGAGAAGCTCCGCTAAGGTGTACGGCGACGAGGATGAAGCATGACAAGACAGACAATGTTAATCTGAAGTGGGGCCCTAATATCATCTGCAATAGATGATGTAAAATACATCACCAAAAGTGCTAGATGTAAAACGCATCAGCTGCGCCACGGCCGCTCCGACAGATGCTGTAAGTACTGTTCACTCTGAACTTAACTGAAGAAAATGAATTTTACAGTCGAAACTGAATTTTAATATCAAAACTGGTTGAACTAGTAACGGAGCATTGCAATAGATGTTTAGGGCGTTCAAACACTAGTAGCGGAGAAGCACTGATCTAAAGCAGCAGATGCTCGAGCAGGGAACGCACTAGCAGAGAGCAAGTCGTGCAGTAGCACCGCGAGCGAGTGCTAAAGCAGCAACTCTTGTAGCTGCCGGAGGTCGTGCAGCAGCTGCAGCGCAAGCGAGAGCAAGAGCAGAGCGGCAGCACAAACGAAAGCAGGACCAGTGCAGCAGCGCGACTGACAGCAGGAACAGAGCCGCAGCATGAGCGAGAGCCGGAGCAGCTGCAGCTAGTGCCGTTGTGGAAGTCGCCGCCGAGGAAGCAACGACATGGGGGAGAGACGCCATGGATGATGTGGCCGGCGACGGCGCCCTCTATGGAGACACGCCATGTTTGCTCGGTATCGAGCACCGGCAGCCCCGTGAGATCGAATAAAAGATAAAATGGAGCGGTGAGTGCAGAACCTCCTTGGTGGCGCCGAGTTGGCCTCGGCTTCATCGGAGGAATTGGTGAGGGTGATGCGGTTCCGGTGGGGCAGGTCAAGACAGCGCTGTGGGGATTGAGGTGGCGCGATAGACAAGGCGAACGTCGGGGCAGCTCCTTGGAGGTGGAGAACGGTACGGCTGATCCGGCGGGACGATGAGATCGACAACGGATCCTCATCCGGTGCGGTGGATGAGGGACGGCGAGCTGTTGCGGTGGACGATGTAGTTGGGGAAGAGTCTCCGACTGGGCGGCGGTCGGGAGGCCGACGGAGGAGCTTGGGGTTTCGCGGGTTTTGGCGGCCTCGGTGTATGAATGGGGGGGGGGCGAAGGGGGAGGGGGGCCAAGCTTAGGGACGCGCTTGTCCGAAATGTAAGGTAAGTTACCAGCGTACCCCCACTGGTTTTGACACCGCGATGTGGAGCTTCATTTCCGGCTGAGGGGTAGAAGGGGAATTTCACGTGTCTGGGCTGCGGGGGCGATTTCGGATTAGGAGGGAGTTCCCCCGCGCGTCCAAATTTCAGGATAACAAGGCGCGGCACGGGTTGAAGAGGCGAGAGTTTCAAAGCAGGTTAGACAAAAGATACTCGAGCTTGAAAATTTCAGGATAACAAGGTGCGGATTCCTTGTTCGGCAGAACAAACTTAACATGTAAAAAAACAATTCATACAAGACACAAGAGAGTCATGTCCCCTTTTACTATATTGCTATAGATGCCATTGAAAAAACTACAAGAAAAATGTAAAATAAATCAGGAGAACAAGATTACCCTGCACAGTACCAAATCGATTCGCACTTCCCTCAACAACAACAAAAAACAAATCAATTCCCACCAAAGAAAGAGTAATGTCCCTTTTTATATGATTACAGATGCTATGATCTCGAATTTCAATTTTTGAATCCACGTTATGTTGAATTCGAACATGTCGTTAGGTGGCCTTGCGGTTTATAATTGATGTAGTCATACATTTTGATATTCCATCATATATGAACATTTTACTCCACCATGTGAACATATATATTGTCGTCTACCATATGGACTAAATTTGAATCAATTTTCCTTATCTGAATATGATTGTTGTCAAGTTACACAATAATCTAAATTTTATCTTGATAACAAAAAACATGCATATAGTAGTAACTATATTTCACTATGAACTACATGTACCATACGCTCTCCAATTCAAATATTTGTATCCATTTTATGTTGAATTCAAATCATAGTACATTATTGGTCTAGGTAGCGAGATGTTCGGGATAATCTAAACCCTGTTTTCATATGTATATTTTTTGGCTGAATTGGGACAAGTTTTTGGTATAAGCTTCTTGCAAAACCGGAGATTCCCTCAACAAACCTCGTGGTTCCGAGAGGGAACATGTCACCTTTGTGTGCGAAACGATATACGCCGCCTACCCCCTGATTTTATTTACAGAGGCAACATAGAACTATATGAGTGCCCTGTTAAATTTTGGAATTATTTCGGGTTCATTTGGCCTTTTTATACATTAATTGAGTTTTTGGACTTTTAATGTGCATAATCTAAATATGAATTGCATGCACATGCTCCGGTGCACCAAAGTGGGTTGAAAAATCACATGTGTGTCCTTGGTTGAATTTCTAGGTCCCATGGAAGAAATGAGAATGAAATTCAAACATCTGGGCATCATGACTCGACCGAGAACATCGAGAAACTTAGATTTTAAATTCATGTAAATCCAAAACTCGCCTGGAAATCATGAAACTTGGCATGGTGTATGTCATGGCACTAACATGTTGTGGTAAAAAATTGGGCCAATTTGGAAGCTCGTGGTTCTATGAGGGAACGTGCCACCTTTGAGTGTGAAACGATATACGCTGCCCCCCTTGAGTTTCTTAACAAAGGCAACATAGAACTACATTAGTGCCATGTTAAATTTTGGAATTATTCTGGGTTCGTTTGTCGTTTTTATACATTAATTGAGTTTCTGGTCATTTAATGTGCATAAGTCCAATTTGAACTACAAGCACATGCTCTCGTGCACCAAAGTTGGTTGAAAAATCACATTTGTGTCCTCGGGTGAATTTTAGGTCCCATGCAAGAAATGAGAATAAAATTAAAACATTTGGGCATCGTGGCTTGGCCGAGAACATTGAGAAACTTGGTTTTAAAATTCTTGTAAATCCAAAACACGTTTGAAAATCACGAAACTTGGCATGGATGTCATGTCATGGTACTACCAATGTGTGGTAAAAAAATTGGCCGAATAGGAACAGAATTTGGTATAAGCTTCTTGCAAACCGAAGCTTCTCTCAAGAAGGCTCGTGGTTCTAAGAGGGAACGTGCCACCTTTGAGTGCGAAACGATATACGCTGTCCCCCTTGAGTTTATTTACAAAGGCAACATAGAACTACATGAGTGCCCTGTTAAATTTTGGAATTATTCCGGCTTCGTTTGGCCTTATTTACACATTAAGGCCTTGTTCGGTTTGGGAGGGATTGAAGGGGATTAAATCCCTTGCAAGTCAAAATCCTTCTCAAACCTCCCCAATCCCCTTCAATCCCTGTGGCAAGGGGATTAAACGAACATGGCCTAATTGAGTTTTTGGCCATTTAATGTGCATAATTCAAATTTGAACTACAAGCACATGCTCCCATGCACCAAAGTTGGTTGAAAAATCACATTTGTGTCCTCGGGTGAATTTCTAGGTCCCATGCAAAAAATAAGAATAAAATTCAAACATCTTGGCATTGTGGCTCGGTCGAGAACATTGAGAAACTTGGTTTTAAAATCATGAAACTTGGCATGGTGCCATGTCATGGTAGTACCATGCCGTGGTAAAAAAAAATTGCCCGAATAGGAACAAATTTTGGTATAAGCTTCTTGCAAATCGGAGCTTCTCTCAAGAAGGCTCGTGGTTCTGGGAGGGAACGTGTCACCTTTGTGTGCATAATTCAAATTTGAAATACAAGCACATGTTCCAATGCACCAAAGTTGGTTGAAAAATCACATGTGTGTCCTCGGGTAAATTTCTAGGTTCCACGCAAGAAATGGGAATTAAATTCAAAACTCTGGGCGTCGTGGCTGGGTTGGAAACATTGAGAAACTTAGTTTTTTAATTCCTATAAATCCAAAACACGCATGAAAATAATGAAACTTGGCTTGGTGCCATGACATGGCACCAACATGCTGTGGTAATTTTGCAGTCCGATTTGCGAAGGCGCACACATTAACAATCAACAAAGTAATTTTTGAACAAGTGTTGTCACGTTACAATCGGAAACACAAGTATTATTGAAATCGTGGGCGTTCTACTTACTAGTACCATTTACGTGCCGCCACGCGTCCCCATTTTTTATTAGCTAGGAGGAGCCGTGCAGGGTAGCTATTTGAGTACGAGAGGCGTGCGATCAGACCCCTACGCGTGCTTATCGGGAGGAGAGCCCTTTGACCTCCATTTGTCGTCCACCTCTCTCCCAAGGTCTCCATTAATGGCGCATGAGCCTCTGTTTAATGGCGTGGCTATGTCTCACTCGACTAAGATTTAAGAGAGAAAAAAGAAAATCTGAAAGCACACATCTTGATGTAAGATCCGACGGACCTATATAGCAACTACTGTGACTTATAGCAAGACTGATGAATATATAAGGATGATTAATTGTCTTACATAATTAGAAAGATAATTAAAAAAGCCACATGCGGCTACGCCCGAAATACACAAGGGCAAAAGAAGAAGGAAGACAAGGATCTGGATCGCTGATCTCTACTTTCTTGATGCATTATTGTAGGCCGCGGGAACTAGTCTCCGGGGCGAGCGGTGATGAGCTCTTTCGTGTCCTCAAGAAGCTGCTTGAGAACATCCACGGATTCCTCCACCAGCCTTTGGCGCTCGTTGCGGAGCATGTCATTCTCGTCCATAAGTTTCTTGACGATGACGCCGGTCCTCTTCAACAAGGCACTGGTCTCCTCCTGCTGGTCTGCACTTCGGACGATCTTCTCCCTCAGCAGGTTGCGCTCGGCCCGGAGCCTCTCATTTCCCTCCCTTAGTTACCGGATGATGCCGGTAGCTTGTTCAAATGAGGCTTTCATGTCGTCCTGCAACCTCGCCCAGCCGGAGATCTGATCCATCTGGCTATGGACGATCGCATGCATGCACCTGTAATAGTCGTCGCCTTCCCGCGAGAAATTTTCCCAGGCCGCCGTGGCGCGGCGGGACATCTCTGCTGCTTCCGCGGCGCGGCCGGACCAGTCTACTGCATCGACGGCGCGGCAGGACCTCCATTCTGCTTCAGCAGCGTGGCGGGACCTCTGTGCTGCTACTTCCGCGCGGCGGGACATGTCAGCTGCTCTCGCAGCGAGGCGGGACATCTCTCATGCTTCTGCTTCCATGCTCGCCTCTCCCTGGTGGCAATCTCTCGACCCAGAACTCACGCTGGCCATGGCAGATGCAAGGGAAGGATGCTGAATGACTTGTTTGTTTTTGTGGATGAGGAGTTGAGGAGGAATGTGCAGTCATCTTGGCATACTAGTATTTATAACCAAGTACTAATACGCTCCTAAGTGGGAAACCGTTTAGGTTGTGATCGGTGTGAACAGGTTTGCAATTCAATATAGCGTGGTAGTAATACGCTCCTAAGTGGGAAACCATTTAGGTTATGATTGGTGTGAACAGGTTTGCAATACAATATAGCATGGAGTAATTTGGAATGTGACGAGACACAAGCTCAAAATTTATTGACGGTTCTAGTTTCGAAGTGCGGCACTATTCCTGGATGGAGTAGTTCTTTTTCTACTCCCTCCTTTCCGGTTTTATAGGGCTTATCTCAAAATTTTAGTTTTTCCATTTTATAAGGCTCAATTTGGTTGTTCCCCAACACATGTTCAGATTCCAAGGTGCATTAAATCATTGCATGCAAGTATTAAGAGAAAATTGACAAATGCATGTACTTTATGCATGCATGCATTGCAATTAATGCATTGATAAACATCATTTTTTGAGAAAAACAAGAGCATTAATTAGGTGCTTTTGCAGACTACAAAAAATATTCCACCACTCACCATCTTGGTTGGTGAGATTTTTGAATTAAGCCCTATAAACCGGAAAGGAGGGAGTACTGCTGTGTACGTGCAATAACTGGCACCGTCGTATACATATCCTATGGTTAATGAGGCGTTCGATAGGAATAGCCACGTGGCGAGCTCTAGGCTATCTCTCAGGACTTCTCGCATGCACCATCGTGCAACCCACAAAAACTGGTACTCTGAGTTTAGTACGTTATACAGGAAGAGAAGAGGCGCACGCATGCACTCGTCCTCTCACACACGCGTCTGTTTTTTCTCGAAAAGGAGGATGATGACCCCCGGCCTCTCCGTCTGGGAGTCACACACGCATTTGTAGCTACGGATTCTAGTGTTCTCAACCATCTGATTGGCTCTATCATGGATGTACCTATATACTAAAACATGTCTAGATACATCTATATTTTGACAAATGGAAGGCATGTATTGTGGAACGGAGGGAGTGCTTGTCATCAAAATGGATAAAAAGGGACGTATCTAGAACTAAAATACGTCTACATAAATCTCCTTTTATCCATTTTGATGACAAGTAGTACTTCTTACCCAAATGAACTTTATATCCAACAGACACAAAATATCCGTTCGACTGTTGGAAATTACTGATCTGATGTTGAAGTAATTGCTGCATCGCCACCAAAACCCACCATTTCTTAAGCTAAAGTAGACCAAGGTAATCCCTATATTAGCATATTACTAAGATAAACAGAAGGCACTGTAGACACATTTAGGACGTGAGCTTGTCAATCTGAATGTGGAGGGACACCAGCTTAGCCCTGGCCAGCAGCTTGGGCGGAACTGTCAAGAAGGTCAGCTCCTGCACATCGACGTCGCCGGGATCCTTGCTGCTTGTCACCTCCATTTCCACCTTGATGGCGTCGGTCGTGCCTTTGGGCTCCGCCGGCGGGCCGTTCGCCCACAGGTTGGCCACGTAGTGTGGCAGTGGGGGCGCCCCCTCTATGATGCATACGACCGACACGGCGATAGGCGCGCCAATGTCGAGCACGCCGCCGACCAAGAAAAACGCGCGGCCGTCCTCCTCCGCGGACAGCAAGAGCCGTGGCTCCGACAGTGGCACTTGCAGCTGGAGCACCTTGCCGTACTGGATCCTGTGCACGGGAATGGGATGCGCGGTGCTGATGTGGTGGTAGAGCGCTGGCGGCGGGCCTTCATAGCCGCATATGGGCATGCGGCATTTGCAGGGCGTGAGCGGACACACGCTCTGGTGATCGGTGAGCTTGTGGTAAGTGACGTAGAGCCCACAACCTTCGTGCAGGAACTCCACCCTCACCGACGAAAGGATGGAGTCCACCGCCATGTTCCGCACGTCGAAGCCACCGCCGCGCTCTCACTTCTGGCACTGCCGCTGGTTCCCGAGGCGCTCGACGCGGTAGTCCGCGTAGGCCAGGTGCCCTCCCTTGCACTGCAGAAATCAATCGAATAGCACATCAATCAAAAACCTGCACTTTGCTCAATCAGCCGAATGGACGAGGTGTATTTGAACCTCATACATTGGAGGCGTCAAGGGACGGAGGCACAAGGGGCAGTGGAGCATGGTGAGGTCCATCGAGACCTTAGAGAGCTCCATCGTTGGGTCCTGTTCGGTCTGCATGATCTCGCCCTCCTCGTTTACAATCATCTCTCGACTTGGGCCGGCGCATTACAAAGCTTTACTGTCACATATTTTATACTACTTCAAGGTGCATTAAATCAACACATGCAAGTATCAAAAGGAGAGTCACGGCATCCATGCATGCGTTGTAATTAATGCATCGGTAAACACAAATCATTGAAATATATCGAGTGCAGTGCTTTGATGTGTCGCGTCAACTCGTACATCAACGAGAAGTTTGATTATCCTCTCCCTAGCGGACTTAACTGCACCTACCTTTGGCTGTATGACAGGTTGGCCACACACCTGTCGGGCCCACCTGTCATACACGGAAAGGCAGGAGCGTCCCTCCCTCGCCCATGAGCATGGTGGCTGGCAAGACTAGGAGAAGCTTTCGCTACACGCTCTCCCTCCAGCACGTGGTGGACACGCAGCAGTTCAATCAGTGTCAGATGGCCAGAAGCGTATTGTAGTACTCCTCCAGTGTAGTAGTACTCCATCATTGTTTGACTTCCCGAAGAGGCGAAGAGCCAAGCGCAGCCCGGACGCTCGTGTGGCAGTTGCATGTGTAGAGTAGTCTAGGATAGCGTGTACCATGCCTGTAAGCTTAAAATTGTTGGGGTCGGCACCATGCTATGTGGCCGTCTCGAAGTTTTTTTTAAAAAAAATAGTCTTCTGGCCCTACCTGTCACCCTTGTGATTGTAGTTTGCACGCTCATCTGGTCAAGACAGGAATATATATTTTAATTCTTTTTTCGAAAAGGGTGGACTCCACGGCCTCTGCATTAGAACGATGCATACGACCACATATATTTTAATTTGTGGTGGGTAAAATGTTAGAGTTTGCAGCAAATATATTGTATATTGCGGGTCTTTCAGCCAAGTTTAGAGGCAAGCATGTGGCGCCAGTGCTATTATGTGTTGTGTCAACTCGTACAATGAGGAGAAGCTTGATTTTACTACACGCCTTCTCCCTCGTCCATGCGCGCGGTTGCTCGCAAACGAGGACATGCTTTTGCTTAGTAGTACTTCTACAACAAGCTATCTGTCCCGCTCGCGATGGACGGACATGCAGTAGTGGATTCGACACTGTGGAAGCAGTAGTAGTAACATCATTATTCGTCTTCTCGAAGAGGCCAAGAGCCAAGCGCAAACCGAACGTTGCAGTTGCGAACAATGGAGCACGCATATACCCAGGCTCTTGCATGAGACAAAATTGCTATGTGAGTCCACTATTGTACTAGTACGTACAACTACTTGCTAGTATAGCCCTGTAAACCAGAAAGGAGTATTTTCCCTTCTAGAGATTTCAACAAGTGACTAGACTACAGTGAGACGGAGTACATATTGAGCGAAATGAGTGAATCTGCACCGTAAATAAATACGTACTAGTTCTATCGTTTTCCTCT
Source organism: Triticum dicoccoides (assembly GCF_002162155.2). NCBI lineage: Eukaryota > Viridiplantae > Streptophyta > Magnoliopsida > Poales > Poaceae > Triticum > Triticum dicoccoides. The sequence continues at coordinate 175,615,037 of NC_041389.1, read as the reverse complement.
CCGAGGTGCACAATATTGAGTATACTGCCTAGTCTCTTTTTGACACGCATTTACGTTTTTTTTGACACAGTACAGACACAAGCGCTCATATACAGGCGCATACACTTGCCCCTATGAACGCACACACGCACGGCACTATCATCTTGAAATTTACGAAGTCACCATAGTCACCTTGTCGTCGATGGGTCCATAGGTGCTTGAATGCCAAGGAGGGAGAGGGTAGCGGTTCCCGAGACGTTGAATGGTCAATGATGCATCCTCGATTACATGCAGAGGGAATTAATTGGAGAAGCAGAATAGAGCCAGCACAATGTGAATGCAATAGAGTTTGGACTCTCATATAATAAAGGCGCCCCACCACTCGAATCCATCTACTCCCAAGTCTCTGCGCAACACTGCACACTTCAATCCAAGACCAAGTGACCAGAAGCCACAAGCACCTATGGAGGCGATGGACGCGAGCGGCAGTCGGCTGTGCCAAATCATCCAAGGCGCTGGCCTGCGGCCCCGCGCGCAGCATTTCCAGGCGGTGCTGGCGACCGCAGGAATCGTAGCCCTCGCTGACGCCGGCTTCGCCTCTCGCATGGACGACATGATGGTCAACTCCATCCACAAGTTCACAGCCGTCAAGAAGCGCGCGGACAACCTTGCTGTACTGCTCCAGCCCGCGCGCCCAGGCTCCTCATTGCCTGCCACCCTCATCGGCCTCCATGGTGATGAACTCTTTCAAGCCCTAGTGGCCCTGCAGGTGCCGGAGGTCGCGACGAAGAATGTGCACCTCGAGGCCGCGCTCGCCGCGCAGCACCTCGCCATGCAAGAAACCGTCGACCTCCACATCCACGTCTACGAGGAAATCGTCTACATAGGCCACTACAAGGAAAGCAAGGACAAAATGACGTTGGCCTTCTTCAAGTGGCTGGAATCTTTGGACGCTATTGTTCAGAAGCACGTCGACCTGGCCAAGAAAGCCGCTGCTACTTCGGCGCCGTTCGGTGGGCCGGCGCCCTGAGTCGAGGAGGTGGACGTCGTCGATGGATGCATCTCTTCTTCTTGCCCCCTGTAACCAGCGCTGCATCGCCTCATGGCCTTAATGTTTTATTAGTATAGTACTCCCTCCGTTCCCAAATATAAGTCTTGAAGGAAATATGCCCTACAGGCAATAATAAAGTGTTACTTATTTCCTTATTTCATGATAAATGTTTATTATTCATACTAGAACTGTATTAACCGGAAACATAATACATGTGTGAATACATAGACAAACATAGTGTTACTAGTATGCCTCTACTTGACTAGCTTGTTGATCAAAGATGGTTGTGTTTCCTAACCATAGACATGAGTTGTCATTTGATTAACAAGATCACATCATTAGAAGAATGATGTGATTGACTTGACCCATTCCGTTAGCTTAGCACTTGATCGTTTAGTATGTTGCTATTGCTTTCTTCATGACTTATACATGTTCCTATGACTATGAGATTATGCAACTCCCATTTACCGGAGGAACACTTTGTGTGCTACCAAACGTCACAACATAACTGGGTGATTATAAAGGAGCTCTACAGGTGTCTCCGAAGGTACATGTTGAGTTGGCATATTTCGAGATTAGGATTTGTCACTTTGATTGTGGCAGAGGTATCTCTGGGCCCTCTCGGTAATGCACATCACTATAAGCCTTGCAAGCAATGTGGCTAATGAGTTAGTTGCGGGATGATGCATTATGTACCGAGTAAAGAGACTTGCCGGTAACGAGATTGAACTAGGTATTGAGATACCGACGATCGAATCTCGGGCAAGTAACATACCGATGACAAAGGGAACAACGTATGTTGTTATGCGGTTTGACCGATAAAAATCTTGTAGAATATGTAGGAGCCAATATGAGCATCCAGGTTCCACTATTGGTTATTGACCGGAAACGTGTCTCGGTCATGTCTACATAGTTCTCGAACCCGTAGGGTCCGCACGCTTAAGGTTTCAATGACAGTTATATTATGAGTTTATGAGTTTTGATGTACCGAAGGAGTTCGGAGTCCCGGTTGATATCGGGGACATGACGAGGAGTCTCGAAATGGTCGAGACATAAAGATCGATATATTGGACGACTATATTCGGACTTCGGAAAGGTTTCGAGTGATTCGGATATTTATCGGAGTACCGGAGAGTTACGGGAATTCGCCGGGGAGAAGTATTGGGCCTTATTGGGCCATACGGGAAACAGAAAGGGGCTTCCTAGGGCTGGCCACACGCCCCCCCAAGGCATTGTCCGAATTGGACTAGGGGGAGGGGCCGCACCCCCTCCTCCCTTCCCTTCTCTCTTCCCCTTCCTTCTCTCCTACTCCTACTAGGAAAGGAGGAGTCCTACTCCCGGTGGGAGTAGGACTCCCCCCTTGGGCACACCTCCTCCTCCTTGGCCGGCCCTCCTCCCCTTGCTCCTTTATATACGGGGGCAGGGGGCACCCCATAGACACACAAGTTGATCTTCGTGATCGTTCCTTAGCCGTGTGCGGTACCCCCCTCCACCATATTCCACCTCGGTCATATCGTTGCGGTGCTTAGGCGAAGCCCTGTGTCGGTAGAACATCATCATCGTCACCATGCCGTCGTGCCAACGGAACTCATCCCCGACACCCTGCTGGATCGGAGTCCGGGGATCGTCATGGAGCTGAACGTGTGCTGAACTCGGAGGTGCCATACGTTCGCTACTTGGATTGGTCGGATCGTGAAGACGTACGACTACATCAACCGCGTTATCATAACGCTTCCGCTTTCGGTCTACAAGGGTACGTGGACAATACTCTCCCCTCTCGTTGCTATGCATCACCATGATCTTGCGTGTGCGTAGGAAAATTTTGAAATTACTACGTTCCCCAATAGTGGCATCCGAGCCTAGGTTTTATGCGTTGATGTTATATGCACGAGTAGAACACAAGTGAGTTGTGGGCGATACAAGTCATACTGCTTACCAGCATGTCATACTTTGGTTCAGCGGTATTGTTGGATTAAGCGGCCCGGACCGACATTACGTGTACGCTTACGTGAGACTGGTTTTACCGCCGTGCTTTGCACACAGGTGATTAGCGGGTGTATGTTTCTCCAACTTTAGTTGAACCGAGTGTGGCTACGCCCGGTCCTTGCGAAGGTTAAAACAGCACTAACTTGATGAAATATCGTTGTGGTTTTGACGCGTAGGTAAGAACGGTTCTTGCTCAGCCCGTAGCAGCCACGTAAAATTTGCAACAACAAATTAGAGGACGTCTAACTTGTTTTTGCAGGGCATGTTGTGATGTGATATGGTCAAGACGTGATGCTATATTTTATTGTATGATATGATCATGTTTTGTAACCGAAGTTATCGGTCACTGGCAGGAGCCATATGGTTGTCGCTTTATTGTATGAAATGCAAACGCCTTGTAATTGTTTTACTTTATCACTAAGCGGTAGCGATAGTCGTAGAAGCAATAGATGGCGTAAGGACAATGATGCTACAATGGGAATCAAGGTGTCGCGCCGGTGACGATGGTGATCACGATGGTGCTTCGGAGATGGAGATCAGAAGCACAAGATGATGATGGCCATATCATATCACTTATATTGATTGCATGTGATGTTTATCCTTTATGCATCTTATCTTGCTTTGATTGACGGTAGCATTTTAAGATGATCTCTCACTAAATTATCAAGAAGTGTTCTCCCTGGTATGCACCGTTGCGAAAGTTCTTCGTGCTGAGACACCACGTGATGATCGGGTGTGATAGGCTCTACGTTCAAATACAACGGGTGCAAAACAGTTGCACACGCGGAATACTCAAGTTAAACTTGACGAGCCTAGCATATACAGATATGGCCTCGGAACACGGAGACCGAAAGGTCGAACGTGAATCATATAATAGATATGATCAACATAGTGATGTTCACCATTGAAAACTACTCCATCTCACGTGATGATCGGACATGGTTTAGTTGATTTGGATCACGTGATCACTTAGATGACTAGAGAGATGTCTGTCTAAGTGGGAGTTCTTATGTAATATGATTAATTGAACTTAAATTTATCATGAACTTAGTCCTGGTAGTATTTTGCAAATTATGTTGTAGATCAATAGCTCGCGTTGTTGCTTTCATATGTTTATTTGGATATGTTCCTAGAGAAAACTGTGTTGAACGATGGTAGTAGCAATGATGCGGATTGGATCCGTGATCTGAGGTTTATCCTCATTGCTGCACAGAAGAATTATGTCCTTAATGCACCGCTAGGTGACAGACCTATTGCAGGAGCAGATGCAGACGTTATGAACGTTTGGCTAGCTCAATATGATGACTACTTGATAGTTTAGTGTACCATGCTTAACGGCTTAGAATCGGGACTTCAAAGACGTTTTGAAGGTCATGGACCATATGAGATGTTCCAGGAATTGAAGTTAATATTTCAAGCAAATACCCGAGTTGAGAGATATGAAGTCTCTAACAAGTTCTATAGCTAAAAGATGGAGGAGAATCGCTCAACTAGTGAGCATGTGCTCACATTGTCTGGGTACTTTAATCGCTTGAATCATGTGGGAGTTAATCTTCCAGATAAGATAGTGATTAATAGAATTCTCTAGTCACCATCACTAAGTTACTAGAACTTCATGATGAACTATAGTATGCAAGGGATGACGAAAACGATACCCGAGCTCTTCGTGATGTTGAAATCGACGAAGGTAGAAATCAAGAAAGAGCATCAAGTGTTGATGATTGACAAGACCACTAGTTTCAAGAAAAGGGCAAAGGGAAAGAAAGGGAAACTTCAAGTAGAATGGCAAACAAGTTGTCACTCCCGTGAAGAAGACCAAAGCTGGACCAAAGCCTGAAACTGAGTGCTTACACTGCAAAGGAAATGGTCACTGGAAGCGGAAATGCCCTGAATATTTGGTGGATAAGAAGGATGGCAAAGAGAACAAGGGTATATTTGATATACAAGTTATTGATGTGTGCCTGACTAGTGTTTATAGTAGCCCCTGAGTATTTGATACTTGTTCGGTTGCTAAGATTAGTAACTCGAAACAGGAGTTACAGAATAAACAGAGACTAGTTGAAGGGGAAGTGACGATGAGTGTTGGAAGTAGTTCCAAGATTGATATGATCATCATCGCACACTCCCTATACTTTCGGGATTAGTGTTAAACCTAAATAAATGTTATTTGGCATTTGCATTGAGCATGAATATGATTTGATCGTGTTTATTGCAATACGGTTATTCATTTAAAGTTAGAGAATAATTGTTGTTCTGTTTACATGAATAGAACCTTCAAATGGTCATACACCCAATGAAAATAGTTTGTTGGATCTCGATCGTAGTGATACACATATTCATAATATTGATGCCAAAAGATGCAAAGTTAATAATGATAGTGAACTTATTTTTTGGCACTGCCGTTTGGGTCATATCGGTGTAAAGCGCATGAAGAAACTCCATAAAGATGGATTTTCGGAATCACTTGGTTATGAATCATTTGATGCTTGCGAACCGTGCCTTTTGGGCAAGATGACTAAAACTCCGTTCTCCGGAACAATGGAACAAGCTACTGACTTATTAGAAATAATACATGCCGATGTATGCGATCCGACGAGTGTTAAGGCTCGCGGCGGGTATCGTTATTTTCTGACCTTCATAGATGATTTGAGCAGATATGGGTATATCTACTTGATGAAACATAAGTCTGAAACATTTGAAAAGTTCAAAGAATTTCAGAGTGAAGTGGAAAATCATCATAACAAGAAAAATAATGTTTCTACGATCTGATCGTGGAGACGAATATTTGAGTTACGAGTTTGGTCTTCATTTGAAACAATGTGAAATAGTTTCACAACTCACGCCACCTGGAACACCACAATGTAATTGTAGCGACACGACCTCAGATGGTCAAGTCTCTATGCTCAGGTGTCATCCCTGGATCAGTAATGCTGACACCACACAGTACTTCGAAGGATTTATAACAGAGTAGCAATCACACACTTATTACATCAATGTCCCAAAAGAGGACTTAATACAATAATCATGGCTTAAGGCCATCTAATAACGATAACACCGGAAGACTTGGAAGATAAGTGAGTCCATCAACTCCAACGGCATCACTGAGTATAGAACCACGACCTAAAAGCACCTTACTCATCGTTTGAAAAGTCTGCAACATGAAAGTTGCAGCCCGAAAACGGGTCAACACATGGAATATGCTGGCAATGTAACACATAGAGAATAATGAATGACAATCCTATTCTATATGCATATATGGCTGGGGGAAAAGCTCTATGGTTACAGTTTTGCGTAAAGCCAATTTTTCCCTACTGCAAAGGAATAAATTTATTTAACTATCATGGTGGTTGTTAAACATTGAGAATGTTTGACAGCATCCTCAATCCCAATTAAAAGTAATCATTAACAAACCCAACAATATTAGATTTAGAGTAACATGTTGAGATTCACATGATATTCAAGTACTAGATACTCAAGATGTCCATAACCGGGGACACGGCTAATCATGATTAGTTTGTACACTCTGCAGAGGTTTGCGCACTTTTCCCCACAAGACTCGATCGCCTCCGTTTGGTTTCTCGCACTACATGGTGTTTGAGAAACGGATGACCGAGACATAGTCTTTCAGAAGCGCTAGCACCTTACGATGGGTAGATCTGTACACCTACATCCCCTACATCTGCTAGTCTACCACTATAAGAGTTCGCACGACTTAGTCAACTATGCCAGAGCCCATAATGGCTTGTGGCTGCACACGGAAGTTACTGGCATGAATTATCTTATGATCCCTTTGAGCCTGGGTGGCGGTCCATAGGAAAATCACACGGTAACCCCGGGATTTCCAAAAAAACACAGGCAATCATTGGATACCCCAGGTGCCTCAATCCACCCAGATGTGTATTTAAGTTGCCACCTTAGATAAACCATTAATTAACAATCTCACATCTGTCATGGATATGCACTCACCCAATCCACGTCTACTAGCATAGCATGGCATAATAAGCAAATGCAGAAGTAACTCCCAAAGGTTTCATAAGTAATACAGGTAATAGGTACTACCTCATCTACTTCCCATCCCACAATTTAATTAGATCCTAATCATGCAATATTTGAGGATTGATCTAATGCATAAAAACTGGGTAGTAGAAAAAATATGATCAAGTGTTACTTGCCTTGCTGATGATCCGCGAAACCTAGAGATTCGAAGTAACAAGCGGCGCACTCCGGGTGATCTATCACAGACAGACAACAAGCATACAATAAGTACTCATCTAATGCACAGGTAAATCTCAAATAAAAGATCTAACCAGAAAGTTCAACTTAAGAACCCTGGTGGCAAAAGAATCAAATCAAATAAAGCAACGAAGGTCAAACGGCGAAAAGAAAACAGCTCGGTTCTAGCAAATTGTAACTAGGTCAAATTTTACAGTAGCAAAACTTTGTTTAAGTTGATTAGTCGGAACGGCGGTTTCAAAACAAAACTCCAGGCGCTTGAATCACCTTATTCCGATAAACGAGCGAGAAGATAAACTAGAACGAAGATCGGATCTGAAATCACGATCAGAAAATAGCGGAATAAATCCGATTAAAAGAAAAAAGATGAATGGTTAAACGAAAGGACGTTCATTAACCGGGGATAACCGATGATCACGTTCGTTAAGACGAACGGTTCGGTGAACACTCGCTAAACAACAAAACCGGAAATAAAAACCGATCTAGGGTTTTAAAAAAAACCGAAACGACAAAAAAAAAGAAAACCGGAACGGTTTTTAAAAAAAAATCGAACCGAGGGGAGGGTGGCGCGGCGCGGCTACCTCGACGAGGCGGGGCTCCGGCGGGGTGGCGGCTAGGCGGCGGGGCGACGGCGTCGCG